>NW_015505520.1:746744-761334 GCF_001515645.1 Sinocyclocheilus grahami | reverse complement strand
GGCTATATATATATATATATATATATATATATATATATGACAGTTATATATATATAAAACAAAATTACTAAAACTTGGAACTAAAATTAAAAAATAACTAATTCTAAATACTAATACTTTAATAGTATATCAATAACAGTAAAATAACACTGCTATCACTCTCTTTCTATTATAACTACCATATTTCTTTTCTGTTTCCGTCATTAAAAGCCCAATTTCTCTTTCTCACA
Organism: Sinocyclocheilus grahami; assembly: GCF_001515645.1. Lineage (NCBI taxonomy): Eukaryota > Metazoa > Chordata > Actinopteri > Cypriniformes > Cyprinidae > Sinocyclocheilus > Sinocyclocheilus grahami. The sequence continues at coordinate 761,104 of NW_015505520.1, read as the reverse complement.
CAGACTGACAATTATTCGAACACACACCCCGACAGAGTCTTAATTAGTCTGTACCACAAATTTGCTCGTTCACACGAAATTGCATGTGTGTGAGGCTGCAGGCTGCATATAAAAACTGTCAGACTACTACAGGTGTAGGTCTCTCATTTGCTCACCACACACACACACAACACACCCAACACCCACTCAACAACACACACACACACACACAGAAAAAATACTAATGTGTACAATCCCTTTTCAGGAGTGCAGCTAGAGAGGTCAAGGAGAATCCGCTTGTTAAGTTGTGACGTAAGGAACGCTGAATGAGTGAGAAAACACAGAAATAGAGGATTAATATGATGTGAAGTGATATGAAGTGAAAAATTTATAGGCAAAGCAGGACAAAATGCTAACAGAGACCAAAATCAGTGAAAGTGGATGGGGATCAGTGGCTGCTAAACCCCAAAAAGGACAAAAAATAAAAGCCTGACAAAGCATATAAAAGTCGCCCATACTACTCATTACTTCAGCCTTTTTCAAGTCTGAGGTGTGAAAGACCGGTGCTGAAAGAGGGTGTGTCACGACCCTTTAAAAAAGGACTAAATATCCTGAGACACATTCACAAATAAACACACACACTCCACCCAATCCCACTGGCTCAAATGAACACCTCACTTTTCTTACAGCTATGACGCAATTAGAAACCCACACACACACACAGGTTTCCATCTCACTGAAGGGTGTCATGTTTAATGAGTGACCTTTATATAGCTAGCATGGTAACTTTTGCCATGATGAGAACCAAAAAATAAATTCATAAATTCACCAGAATTTTAAACTCTTAAATCCAAATTTGTGCAGTAGCTATAGCAGTTATACATATCTTTTTTATTGCATGAATTTTACATGGCAAACGTATGAAAATCTGCTATTTAACACAAAGCTAGCTAATGGCTTCCATCAGTCACACTTAATGTACAAAAACCTGTGAAGCAGTGTAAAATCAAGCCAAATCACCTATCTGTGATTCACTGCACAAAAAAAAAAAAAAAAGTTCTTCAACATATGAAACATAAACATATGCTTATTCAACATGATCTTGAAAAAACCTTGAGAATGCATTACTGATGAAAAACACATCTACTCCAAAGACCACCAGCAGAGAAACTATTGGAGGCTAATAATGTTCTCCTAAAACCCCCACAGCTATGCAAGGACAGAAAAACAGCAAGGAGAGAGGGAGACTATATACGATTCACTCTAACACACTAATGAGAGCATATTTGTCTGTTTGTAAGATGTTACAATTGAGTCATGCAGATTAAAGGATTAAACAAATTTGAACACAAAACAACTTATGAATATTTACCTTTAACTTATATTGCAATTGATAGATGGTACCCTCTCTTAAAACTAAATACAATTTAATTAATTTGTAAAAAAAATGAATGATTATATTCTTGTTTTAAAGTATTATGTACACTACTGTTTAGGGTTATTAAGAATTTTTTGTTTTTATTTTTGAATGAAATACTTTTATTCATCAATGACGCATTACATTGATCAAAAGTGATAATAAAGACATTTTTAATATAAACATTTCAAATAAATGATCTATTCATCGAAGCATCACAGTTTCCACAAAAAGGCTGAAAATTGGTTTGTCATCACAGGAATAAATTATATTTTGAAATATTTTAACAGTTCTTTTAATGGGGGGAAGTTGTGGCCTAAGAGTCGGACTCGTAACCCAAAGGTTGCGGGTTCGAGTCTCGTACCGGCAGGGGGTGTGGGGGGAGTGAATGTACAGCACTCTCTTCCATCTTCAATACAACGCCTGAGGTGCCCTTGAGCAAGGCACCGAACCCCCAACTGCTCCCCGGGCGCCGCAGCATAAATGGCTGCCCACTGCTCCGGGTGTGTGTTCACGGTTTGTGTGTGTTCACTGCTGTGTGTGTGCACTAAGGATGGGTTAAATGCAGAGCCCTAATTCCTAGTATGGGTCACCATACTTGGCCACATGTCACGTCACTTCATGTCACTTTTAAATTGTAATAATAGTTCACAATATTACTGTATTTCTGATCAAATAAATGCAGCCTTGGTGAGCTGTCTTTCAAAAATATAAAAAAAGAAAATCATGCATCAAAGGGTTCAAATGTGGTGAGGAGCAAAGAATACAAGAATAAAAGACATGGACAACATCAAGACTAAAACAGACATTTTGCCTGTTTAAATATATTGCCTGTTTTGTTTTACAACCTCCTTTTGAACTGTGTGTGTGTGTGTGTGTGTGTGTGTGTGTGTGTGTGTGTGTGTGTGTGTGTGTTCATGTGTGTTACACAACTAACTGCTGTCTTCAACTTCATATGTGGGTGGATCAGAAGTTCAGAGACGTTAGTGACGTAAAGGAGAGCAGGAGGAATTTCCACACCTCCCAAAACCGTTGACAGGATTTAACGGCAAACCCTCAGCGGCACGGCAGTGTTTCTCCACAAACGCTTTTAACAGTCTTACTTCAGGATAAATGGAGGATAAGCTCCAGAATTTTAAACGTCTCTTACACAAACACACCAAGCGTCGTCCTCTTTCTGTAACCATTCCTCAATCTGACCGAAATAAATACAGACGTTTCACTCAACACAAGGTCTGGGCATACATACACACACACACACACACACACACACACACACACACACACACCAGGGGAGCAGGTGCCAATAACAGGTCAAGCCTGGAGCTCTGTCTGCTGAATAATACAAATAATAAGGGGAAAAAACATGACAGAAGAAATAAACACTGATGAGGACCAGCAAAGATCTCAAATGGAATTTCATAATTGTATAAGGAATATCTGACATATGCTTAATCTTACAATGAAAATTATACAAAGTAGAAGGGACTATATGAAGACATTTAATCATTCCAGGTTACTTAAATCACTTTTTTTTTGCTGTAAGATAGAGTTTAACCAGTCATTCTGTAAGCAGAGTCTGTCAGACATCTGTCACAGATGCTGCGCATTAATCTCTGTGGTTGACGGTTTTATGGTTCTTTTCAAATTAGTTATTAAAAGCCCTTCTTGATGCATCTTTATAAATGCGTATGGGAACGCAGACGGATAAATGAGTTTTTCTCATCATCTGGGACCAATTTTCTGTCATAGGCTACGAATTGGATTCTATGATGACATTGATTCATTTAGAAAAGGTTAAGTTTGAAGCAACTATTATTCAGATCAATTAGCAGGTGAAAATATATGCATATTGTAAGTGACAGTTTGAGGACAGACGAAAGAGGTGCTGGCGTGCATGGTTTTTACATATTTGGACACTTAAAGGCATAGTTCACCCAAAAAATGAACATTTGCTGTTAATTTACTCACCCTCAGGCCATCCAAGATGTAGGTGACTTTTTTTTTCTTTCTTTTTTTTGAGTAGAACAGTAAAGAAGATTTTTAGCTGAAACTGTGGTCCTTGGTGATTCATAAAAAGCAAGTCAGTGGCTACTGGCACTTGAGAGTCCAAAAAAACCCCTGCATATACAGGCAAATTAATACATGTGGCTCATGATGAAATATTGAGGTCTTATGAAGCGAAATGATTGGTCTGTGCAAGAATCCGAACATTATTTACAACATTATATTGTAGTCCATAGCCTCAGACAAACAGGGGAGTCTGGTTCTTTTCTTTCAGACAGAAAGTGAGTTTTGATTGTGTAACTTGTAGATCTGTGCTGCTTCAGACGGTTCAGTCCGATTCGGTGAACTGGTTCATCTAGTTCACCAAAAAGAACCGGTTCAAAAGAATGATTCGTCCATCACTCCGACTGTTTGCCTGAGGCTCTGGATTACAGGTAATACTTTTGTAATTAATGTTCAGTTTCTCACACAGACCGATCAATTAGCTTCAAGGAGCCACAAGTGTTAATTTTGTGTTCCCTGAAATGCTTTTTTTTTACTTTCAAGTACTGGTAGCCATTGACTTGCATTTTATGAATCACCTACAGTTTCAGCTAAAAATCTCCTTTATTTTTCTACTGAAGAAAAAGTCACCTAGATCTTGGATGGCCTGAAGATAAGTAAATTCACAGCAAATTTCCATTTTTGGGTGATCTATTCTTTTACTTAAAATACTTAAAAATGTTGGAATTCTATTGCATATAGAGCAAAATATCAAATTACGTGTCTTGGGTAAACAAATGATACTGATTAAATGATTAACTATGATCATAATCCAAACTGCTAAACCTTAAAAAGGACAACACATCACACATTCATACATCAATTTAATAAATAAATAAATAAATAAATAAATAAAAGCCCAACAATCATTATAAAAGGAGTCCATACACTCTTAAAAATAAAGGTGCTTCACGATGCCATAGAAGAACCTTTTTGTCTAAATGGTTCCATAAAGAAGCTTTAACATCTGAAGAACCTTTCTGTTTCACAAAAGGTTCTTTGTGGCGAAAAAAGGTTCTTCAGATTATGAAGTTCTCTTTAAAGAACCTTTGACTGAATGGTTCTTTGTGGAACCAAAAATGGTTCTTCTATGGCATCGCTTGAAGAACCTTTTGAAGCACCTTTATTTTTAAGAGTGTACTGCTCATTACTTTTTCGAGTCTGTGGTATAAAAAGTTCAGTGCTGAAAGAGGGGGATGAACTATGAACATGATCCAAACTGCAAAAAAATACTTCATAATTAGTCTTTAGACATAATTAGTTTTCTTTTAATTTTTTTCTAGTAAGGAAATTATATTAAAATTATTAAAATTATATATCTTATATAATATAAGATGAAATGCACCTTTTTCCACTTGTTATTAATTGATACTTAATTGCAGTCCTAATATCTTAACTAATTATTCAAAAATTCTCATTAGAAACAGGATTTTTTGCACTGCACTAATATTTCACAACAACGAAGTGACCATATACTTCATATCCTCATTTTTTAACAGCAAATCTATTGTTTTGCCACTTAACACCAAACTTGTATAATGCAATGATATTCATACAATGTTAGTGTGACATAAGTGTCTAAATATATTTTTTGGCCATTTTTAATTAACATGACCAGAGTCACTCCAGAGCTTTGTGTTTGACACGAGGCAACATGTGGCTGGTGGTTTTTTCACATTTTCATAAACTGACGCAGTTTTACAGTCTCAACCTTGCAGTTCACCCATCTTGTTTGATGTCGCTCTGCTTTTACGTAAAAGCTAGAGGAAATACGCATGACCACACACAACAGTCTTTATTAAACGACACATGTGCCACACAGAAAATAGAGAATCACAGTTTATTAAAGGCCAGACCTTGGATGACACAGCGTGTTCTGCAGACGGAGCACACTTCTTATATGAAATAATATTACGAGTTCAAATAACTGTTTTTTTATTTGAATATATTTTAAAATGTAATTTATTCCTGTGATGACAAAGCTGAATTTTCAGCATCATTACTCCATTAATCCAAATGTCACATGATCCTTCAGAAATCATTCTAATATGTTGATTTGCTGCTCAAAAATAAATAAATAAATATATATACAGTATATATACAGTGTGTGTATATATATATCAGTGTTGAAAAAAAGTTGTGCTGCTGAAAATGTAAGTGGAACTTATAATAAATGTTTTCAGGATCCTTTGATAGAAAGAAAGTTCTTGTGAGTTTCTTGAAGAAAAAAAAGAAAACTGACTCCAAACTTTTGAGTGGTACACACACACACACACACACACACACACACACACACACACACACACAGTGATTATAGATGTACACATTCTTCTTTAAATGTCCTTTGTAAGTTCACTTTAGGAGACATTATAATATTCACATTTTCATTTCTGAGTTAATTTCCTCTCTGTTCTTGTCCAACAGATGGAGGTGTATTTTTGTTTCAGCACTCCCAAAATATCTTTACTAGGATCACGTCATGGAGTGTGATCTAGTGAGAAATGTTCATATATCACATTACTCACATTCACACACACACACACACACACACACACACACAGTGATTATAGATGTACACATTCTTCTTTAAATGTCCTTTGTAAGTTCACTTTAGGAGACATTATAATATTCACATTTTCATTTCTGAGTTAATTTCCTCTCTGTTCTTGTCCAACAGATGGAGGTGTATTTTTGTTTCAGCACTCCCAAAATATCTTTACTAGGATCACGTCATGGAGTGTGATCTAGTGAGAAATGTTCATATATCACATTACTCACATTCACACACACACACACACACACACCGGTATGTGCTTGCCGTGCTGCAGGAGGAGATGATGGTGTTGCTATGGTGACATGTCTGGATGCAGCAGGCTATGCCACATGGCAATGAAATGAGTGACCGGAGAGAGAGAGAGAGAGAGAGAGAAAAAGAGGGATGTCATAGTGGCTTATCATCACACACTCACGTGTCGACACACACAATGAAAAATCACACACACACACACACAGAAAGAGAGAGAGAGTAAGGCAAACTGCTCATAAACACACTTAACCCACCTTTATAGACACAGCTGAGCAAGCAAAAGGGAAGCAATGAGGCTAATTGCACTTTAGTATTTCAATAATCCAAACTTTTGAGGAACATTTCTTTATAAAATGTTGTGAAGCTTTGGAAATGTTACACCCCCTAGTGGTGTAATCTATACTACAGTAGTTATAAAAAATCACAGCTAAGCATGTTTTACATAAACTATATGGTTTACATACTACCATATGGGTGAGCGATATGACAATTTTATTGCCTCCATGTGAATATATTAGATTATTTAAAAAATGCTATCCATACAAAAAATTATAAAAGTTTTCAATTTGTGATTTTTAAAAAAAAATATCTATATATTTTATATTTATTTCCTTTTTTTATTTTTATTTATTTTTTTATTTTTTTTAGGGGTGGTCTTGGAAAATGTTCTCAATCTTTTACAATTAAAAAAAAATATATATATTTTTTTTTTTTTTAATGAATATTTTAATTTTTTTCCCCCAAACTGCAAAATGCAGTTTAGTGAACTGCAAGAGAGGATTCATGCACAACATCATGACTGAGTCAAAAAAAAATAATTATTCTTATGTTTTGAGTTTCTTATGCTCACCTAGGCTGCATTTATTAAATGAACAATAAAGTAAAAACTGCAATATTGTGAAATATTATGATTCAAATATTCTATTGTAATATATTTTAAAATGTAATTTATTCCTGTGATGCAAAGCTGAATTTTCAGCATCATTACTCCAGTCTTCAGTGTCAAACGATCCTTCAGAAATTATTCTAATTATTTTCATATATGCTTCCTAATATCTTTGTGGAAACAGTGATACATTTTTCTTTTCAGAAAACGTTGTTGAATAGAAAGTTCAAAAGAACTGAATGTATTTAAAATAGAGATCTTTTCTAACATTATAAACTTATTTACTGTCACTTTTGAGCAATTTAATGCATCCTTGCTGAATAAAATTAGTGAACTGCAAGAGAGGATTCATGCACAACATCATGACTGAGTCAAAAAAAAAAGTATTCTTATGTTTTGAGTTTCTTATGCTCACCTAGGCTGCATTTATTAAATGAACAATAAAGTAAAAACTGCAATATTGTGAAATATTATGATTCAAATATTCTATTGTAATATATTTTAAAATGTAATTTATTCCTGTGATGCAAAGCTGAATTTTCAGCATCATTACTCCAGTCTTCAGTGTCAAACGATCCTTCAGAAATTATTCTAATTATTTTCATATATGCTTCCTAATATCTTTGTGGAAACAGTGATACATTTTTCTTTTCAGAAAACATTATTTTCATATATGCTTCCTAATATCTTTGTGGAAACAGTGATACATTTTTCCTAACATTATAAACTTATTTACTGTCACTTTTGAGCAATTTAATGCATCCTTGCTGAATAAAAGTATTAATTTCTTTAAAAAAAAAATAAAAATCTTACTGACCCCAGAACATTTGAACGGTATTTGGATTGAGAACAAAACTAAAACTTAAAAACTGACCTATGACTGACCTCTTCTTAAATGCTTATAATCTAATGAAAGATACATTATTGACTCAGACAGACAAATGGATTTCTCTGGACTTATTTTCATCCTGATGTTGAACATGGCCTCAGGAAACTACTGCTGTTACAAATGTTCTTCATTTAGCAGAAGCTTTCTTATTCAAAGTGACTTACAGTAGACTTACTACAAGGACAATGAGGTTACGTCTCAGCTGAAATAGTGACAGTTCATGCATCGGCACTGGTGGGGTTTCAATGAGCTGCCCAGATCTTAAACCACTACGTCACCATGCTAAGTATACTGCTGCATCTACTGCTGTTCTTCCATTCACAGTCTATGTCTCAAAGTGGAGTGTCTGGGTGGGCCTGAAACGCTTCAGGCAAAAACAATGTAACTCTCTATTCATTTGTCAGTGTCTTTGAAAATGTGTCAGAGGAATTACAGCCATCATAAGAACCGTATCATCTCCCGTCGGGCTCAAGAGATAAAACTGCGGCTGAAGAAGGAGCAGGCAAAATCTCAGGATGAGCGTGAGATAAACCTCAGGAAAAAGCCTCCCCAGAAAATACAGCCCGGTTACCATTTAAAATCCCCTTGTAATTAAAACATTATGATTATTACACTGGCTTTCGCTCTACATATTTAATGAGATTAAGCGCTGCCTCCAGACAATTTGGCCATGATATAATTTCACAGGCTTTTTTCACAGCTGCAGACTGTGAAACCTGAATTTAGCGGCATTCCTGAAACGAAACACAAACAGCGCGAACCCGAAAACACACAATAGTGCTCTGGGATGAGCAAGAGGGTCTGTAAAAAAAACACTTCTAGAATTGAGATAAAACTTGTGGATATTTAAAACAGTTAGCAAACTAAAATATATGCAGAGTAATAGTCATACAATGTGTATAAATGTTACTTGGGTGGCTTTTAATTGCTTTAAATAATTATATTAAAAATAATACTAGAGTTTTATCCCGCTAAGAAAAATATGTTCTAAAAATGGTTTGTTTCGTTTATTTCTGAATGTTCTCTGAAATTTCAGTTTAAAAAAAAAATAAAAATTTTATATGAAAATTAAGGGAAAATTCTATTATCATTTATCATTATGGGAATGTTACTTTTGTATGTTCTCTGAACATTCTGACAAAAGTAACAAAACTAAAAAAAAAAAAAATCTCTTGAACGATTTATAAATAATGTTTGTCGGCTAATGCTTTGAGAACATTATTAAAGACCACATAACTTTAATGTTACTGGAATAATGTTTTTTTTTTCAAAACTTTGAGAGAACCTTGTCAGAACATACGTTCCAGAAATATCAAATATCACGCAGACCAGTAACTGAGTCTTTGAAAACATTTCTGATCAAGAATCGAGTTAAAATGACAGTTAAAGACAGTTAGCAAGCTGTACACTTAAAATACACACAGGTTTAACTTCATAAAAATAGTACAGTCTAATTCAAGCTAAATTCAACAGCGAATGAGTGTTAATCTGTTTTCATCCAGACATGGTCTTGCTGTGAATGGAATATCAATATTGATCAGACAGGTTCATATCTGTATTGATCAGTTATTCAGGCAGGTGCTGATTTTAAGATGCCACCTGCAGTTAGACTGATGAACTACATCCACCTCTGAAGCATTTGACATTTACAGTATTTTAACTCATTTGTAGATTCTTTTAACCAATGTAACTTAACAGTGCATTTAAAGTATGTGTTACGAGTATGTGTGTTCCCTGAGAATCGGACCGATGAGCTCTACCAGTTGCAGGAGCTTTTTGTTTAAATGACTAGTTGAATTTTTTATTAATATAAAAAATCATGTTCTCCAACATGCTAATAACTGCATAGAGTTGTGAGAATGACAGTATATATACAGGAAAGATTAAATTATAATTGAATATGTCTTAAATTAAGAGAATAATCTCAGAATAAAGCCTTGTGTAGATGTTTCAGATGAGGCCGAAATAAATTAAATCCAGAATCAAATTAAAGTTCAAAACAGCAAGATAAAAAAAATTTAAGGACATCTATTAATATGCAAATTGAATGCAGTGGGGTTCCAAACTCAGAGATGTTGTGAGAGATCTACTATGAAGCACCAGAGGGCAGCACACAAACGGTGTTCATACCTCAAACTACTCAAACTAACTATTAAACAAAAAAGTAAAAATGCATACAAATGTGAAATAATGAAAAAGGTGTTGTAATATTTACATTATGTCCTGCTTATATTCTCAGAGTTTGGCTAGATTGTTAAAACAATGACTGCCTGATTATAGATTTTTAAAATAAAGTAAAGTGAATGTACAAGAACTAAAAGTGTCTATATATATATATATATATATATATATAGTGTCTAATATACTGTAAAAACAATAAACTAAGTAGATTTAAAAAATACTTTGAACATGATCTTATGATCCACATCGTTATTCAAGAAAAGGGGAAAAATAGCAAAAAAGAATTTTTAAAATAATACAATTATTATTCAATATTTTTTATTATTATGATAAAACTTTTTTTTTAAAGTGAGGCTAGATTTTTGAAAATAAATAAAAAGAGCAACGCATACAAAAAACAAGTGTTTTTAATATGTCAATTAAATTAATTTTATTTTTTTGTGTGGCTTAACAAAAACAATTTTTTATTAATTTGTGTAAAAATCTTTTATTATTTCTTTTAAAAAAGAAATGATTTTGCTTTAAAATATTATTAATATTGCAATAAATACATATATAAATAAATAAATGTAAAATTAGATTTGTCTTGCATATGCAAAACTGTGAATGGTTGCCAGGGTGTTGCTATGTGTATACTACTTTTTAAAAAGCCTCGTCTCTATGATGATCTAGTCTCTAGATATGACTCAAGTCCTTTCTTCAACACAAGTCTACTGAAGGTTCTGTCCACCAGCTGAATATATTAAGTATGACTGCTTAGAAAACTCAACCAGCCACATAATTTGAAGTATCATTCATCTACGTAGCACAAACGGTGTGAGATGAATTAACCCTAAGTATGAGCGATAGCACTGGCCTTTCAGATGGTGGAGAGGAGATCCTTGAAAACGGTTTCTTACACCCTAAGTAGCCCCCCAAAAATCCCAACTCCTTCATTTCTTTTCAACCTTTGAAAACCAAGATGCATTTAAAAGAGTGCAGCATATTTATCTTCCTTTCTCTTGTTCTTCCCATCTCTCTTTTTCAGACCTACATTCTTTTCACTGCAATCCAAGCAGAGAGGAAACATTGAGAGGGAGACGAGGGCCAGAGGAAGAGGTGGGGTGAAACCAATTAAAAGACTACAAGTCATGCTCGAAATATCAGCACATGACTGAGTGGTAGAGAGAAAAAGATGTGCGCACACACACACTCACATGCACAAACTCATAATAACTGTGAGTGTCAGATGTGTCTGACGTGGCAGACAGAACGATCCGTTTGTGTGGGCTCAGTGCGAGTTACAGTGTGAGTGGGCTTAGTGTGAGTTACACACACCACAGGAGCTTTCGCAGGAGATTTCCTTCTGATCAAAACAGCAATATGTGCCCAGACACACATACACACACAAAGATGAGTTTGGGAATATTCATATTCTGCTCTCTTGCCATACTTTTTAACAACCAGATAATAATCATAAACAACCAGCTTCAACCAGTTATCAACCATAAATATGTAGCTTCATACAGCTAACGAACTTAAATGACAATCTCAACTACCTAATGACCATGCATGATTAAATTAAAACAAGCAAATGAATATACATGACCATCATCAACAAACTAATGACTATAAATTCTAATGACCAAAAACAACCCGCTTGATTCTGCTTATAGTCATAAATAACCAGTTTCAACCAATGAATGACTCTTAATGACCTAATGACTAAAAACAGCTAATGATCAAAAACCATCTACTGACCAGTTTTAACCAGAAATTTACCATAACTGACCTGCTTAAACAAGCTAATGACTAAAAATTAAAAAATAGTTTCCACCAGATAATGAACAAAAGTAATTGTATGAACCAGCTAATGATCATAAATGACCAGTTAATAACAATAACTGACCTGATTCAAATGGCTAATGTCCATACATTACCAGGTTCTATCAACTAATGGCCAAAAAGAATCCAATTTAACCAGTTAATGACTAGAACTTACCTGCTTAAACCAGCTAATGACAAGTATAGTAATAACTGTCCAGCTGCAACCAACTAATTATCATAAACCTCCAGCTTCAACCAGTCTGACCATAAATGAATAGCTACAACCTGATAAAAGACCATAAATTACTAGCTTCAACCTGCTAATGAATATAAATCACCAGTTTCAACTACAGTAGCTAACAAACAAAAAATGGTCAACTACAACCATGTAAATGCAGTTAACCTTTAGTCATGTAACCCATAGTTCTGTTTAGTTTTAGTATTAGCATGTGTGGCGTGTGGCCTCCCCTACACAAACCTTCAAAGTCAAACAGCTGAGGCTGATATAAAGGCTAATGTTTCGGTACACAGATGGAACAAAAAACACGCACCGTGTTTGACAAGGTACCAGAATGATGCAAGGTGACACTGTGCTGGCAAGCACTTGCTTGGCTAACACACGGGTGTTGTCTGAGATGAGAGCAAAAAATCTGCCACTATTTGAGGTCATGAGGTCACCGGCTGACTGTTTACCACAGCAAGATAAGGGCACAGAGGCTAACAGAAGGGTGAGGCTGGGCAGGTGTGCTGATTCACAGACGGAATCGCACAGGAGATGATTCTGAGGGAGAAACATGATTGGTTGGGGTCAATGTAGCATTTTAAAGGTGAGTTGCAAAGGTTGCCAGGTCCTCTGAAATTAAATTTCTGAGACGGATTATGTGAACATATGTAGCATTTTCCACCTATTTTTTTCTTAGCAGATAAAGAAAACAGTGACAGGAAGTTATTGGAAAGGAAGAAAGAACATTGGGCACGCTTGGACCTGAATTTCCCACATAAGCAGCACAGCACAATGTCAGAAGCACTTTTGTATCACAGCGGCCTTTAAATGTAAAAAAAAAAAAAAAAAAAAAAGCCAAAATTCTTGACATTGTTTTACCCTCTATTTCTCCCTCTCTCCCTTCTTCCTTCTTATTCCCACTTCTATTCTTGCTGTCCATCTCTCCTCCTAACAAAGATGATCCAATCCTCACATTCATTATTTACGGAGACTGAAAAGCGCTTCACCACAAACACACACACACACACACACACACTTGCATTTGTGGTTTACGGGGACTCTCCATACACACACACACACACACACACACACACACACACACACACACACACACACACTTATTATCACAATCACGGACACCTATAAATGCAGTAGGTCTAGACCTCATTGTTTCTTTGATGCAATAAATTCTCAGTTTTATTACAATGATCTATACTGCAGTCAGCTCTTACACTAATTATTGAACAACACTGAATACTATTGAGACTATTGTAGTTCCCTAAGCACTTATACTCATATTCAGTACCATATTAATATCCAAACACTGATCTGAGATCAGCTTTCCAGTGTCCCTGTGGCTAAATGACATATATAATTAAAACTAGGTTAATATTTCTAGAAGGAAATACCAGGGCTTTCAAGTACATGCCTTGTTTTCTGTCGGCAACAACATAACCTTTGAAAAGTAAAGGCACCTTGAGAAGGTTAAACTGATGTCAGAAAGTCTATCATTTAGTCTACAAAGAAATGCAAGAAAGAAGACAAGTCAGTATGCAAATATTATTAACATTGTCAATGTCAGTCTGATAACTGAATGGTGATTATTCTAGCAATATATAAGCCTATGGAAGATTTGTAATATTGTAATAAGACCAATCTTAAACAAATAAAGATAAAAACTCTACAAATATATAGTGCAATAAAGTATGGGTCTTTTTATTGGAAATCCATTTTAATCTATCTGTCATGTATAAGTCAGAAAATGAAAGCTGAAACACAATTTGTTTAAATTAAATGTCATTCCTCCACCCAGCAGGTCTCTCATGTCACCTCTCAACCTCCAGATCCTCTAATGGAGAGAGAATTGATCAACGCTCTGCAGTTAATGACATGAGAGCCTAATAAATGTGGGTCTCCTGGGCACCTGATGCCAGATATATGAGCCCATCATCTATATATGTGGCGCTGAGAGGAAGTGAGTGGGCGGAAGTTATGAAAAAGACATATAAAGCAAATAGATAAAGATGATTTATAGTTTAGCTAAATAAACACACATTGGATAAATAACAGAATAACACAAAACATGTTCACATCAAGAACAGAGCCCAAAAAAACAAAAAAAAA
>NW_015505520.1:714429-746420 GCF_001515645.1 Sinocyclocheilus grahami | reverse complement strand
TAGAAAGTGAAGTTTAAATATAAAAAAAAAAAAAAAAAAAAAAGCCAAAATTCTTGACATTGTTTTACCCTCTATTTCTCCCTCTCTCCCTTCTTCCTTCTTATTCCCACTTCTATTCTTGCTGTCCATCTCTCCTCCTAACAAAGATGATCCAATCCTCACATTCATTATTTACGGAGACTGAAAAGCGCTTCACCACAAACACACACACACACACACACACACTTGCATTTGTGGTTTACGGGGACTCTCCATACACACACACACACACACACACACACACACACACACACACACACACACACACTTATTATCACAATCACGGACACCTATAAATGCAGTAGGTCTAGACCTCATTGTTTCTTTGATGCAATAAATTCTCAGTTTTATTACAATGATCTATACTGCAGTCAGCTCTTACACTAATTATTGAACAACACTGAATACTATTGAGACTATTGTAGTTCCCTAAGCACTTATACTCATATTCAGTACCATATTAATATCCAAACACTGATCTGAGATCAGCTTTCCAGTGTCCCTGTGGCTAAATGACATATATAATTAAAACTAGGTTAATATTTCTAGAAGGAAATACCAGGGCTTTCAAGTACATGCCTTGTTTTCTGTCGGCAACAACATAACCTTTGAAAAGTAAAGGCACCTTGAGAAGGTTAAACTGATGTCAGAAAGTCTATCATTTAGTCTACAAAGAAATGCAAGAAAGAAGACAAGTCAGTATGCAAATATTATTAACATTGTCAATGTCAGTCTGATAACTGAATGGTGATTATTCTAGCAATATATAAGCCTATGGAAGATTTGTAATATTGTAATAAGACCAATCTTAAACAAATAAAGATAAAAACTCTACAAATATATAGTGCAATAAAGTATGGGTCTTTTTATTGGAAATCCATTTTAATCTATCTGTCATGTATAAGTCAGAAAATGAAAGCTGAAACACAATTTGTTTAAATTAAATGTCATTCCTCCACCCAGCAGGTCTCTCATGTCACCTCTCAACCTCCAGATCCTCTAATGGAGAGAGAATTGATCAACGCTCTGCAGTTAATGACATGAGAGCCTAATAAATGTGGGTCTCCTGGGCACCTGATGCCAGATATATGAGCCCATCATCTATATATGTGGCGCTGAGAGGAAGTGAGTGGGCGGAAGTTATGAAAAAGACATATAAAGCAAATAGATAAAGATGATTTATAGTTTAGCTAAATAAACACACATTGGATAAATAACAGAATAACACAAAACATGTTCACATCAAGAACAGAGCCCAAAAAAACAATTTAGTCTACAAAGAAATGCAAGAAAGAAGACAAGTCAGTATGCAAATATTATTAACATTGTCAATGTCAGTCTGATAACTGAATGGTGATTATTCTAGCAATATATAAGCCTATGGAAGATTTGTAATATTGTAATAAGACCAATCTTAAACAAATAAAGATAAAAACTCTACAAATATATAGTGCAATAAAGTATGGGTCTTTTTATTGGAAATCCATTTTAATCTATCTGTCATGTATAAGTCAGAAAATGAAAGCTGAAACACAATTTGTTTAAATTAAATGTCATTCCTCCACCCAGCAGGTCTCTCATGTCACCTCTCAACCTCCAGATCCTCTAATGGAGAGAGAATTGATCAACGCTCTGCAGTTAATGACATGAGAGCCTAATAAATGTGGGTCTCCTGGGCACCTGATGCCAGATATATGAGCCCATCATCTATATATGTGGCGCTGAGAGGAAGTGAGTGGGCGGAAGTTATGAAAAAGACATATAAAGCAAATAGATAAAGATGATTTATAGTTTAGCTAAATAAACACACATTGGCTAAATAACAGAATAACACAAAACATGTTCACATCAAGAACAGAGCCCAAAAAAACAAAAAAAAAGGTTTGGGAAACCTGTTTGGTAACAGTCAAAATCTGTTCGGTGTGAATAGGCATTAAGATTGCTGGAGAAAGACAAAAGAAAGTGGGAACAATGGAAAGAGAGAGAGACGTGTCTGTGCCCCCATGCATCTGCAGTTCAGTGATGAGGACAGATGAGGTCATTATAATGGGTTTACAGCGCCCACCTGTGCATGGACCTAATGATCCATAAACACACACACACACCAGGACAGAGTCAACAGAGGCTAATGACACTTCAACCCCACACAAACACTATAACACTGCGGCTGCAGCAAAGCTTTCAAAGGAAAACAACCTTTTCAGGACTAAACCTGTACACAATAAAAAATAAACACTACAATATAACTGGGAAAAGCACTGGGAAAATGATCAATTGTAGACCAACTCCCAAAACAAATAACTCTTAAGAATTGGCTATTATCTTTAGTGAGTGAAAAACATATCGCGTGACCGGTATAGAACGATTTCCGAAATAAAAGACTCTTGTTAATGAACAAACTAGCGCAAGTCAGAGTCAAGAATGGGCTCATAATAGCTCTCATGATATCGATATAGTGAGTCATCGTGTGCTTTTTCTTTTTTCCTTTTGTGGTTTAATTAATTAGGGACTCAGAAAACAGCAGGTATATTAGGCTGCAGTCACTTTAAGACCCAATGCACTGATCCAATATACGGACTTTCCCAACTGTTTATGTTCACTTAAGACATAACTGACTGCGTTTATGTGAATACTGGCCAAGACAAGCATGTTGGCATATTTTTGTGTGTATGTGAGTGTATAAACATACAACCTGACCGGTTTCCGATTTCCAAAACAATTTACTCTTATGAGTCGGTTCTTATTAATGAATCAAATCAGAGAGCCTAACCACTGTAGTCAGATTCAAGAATGCTTTCATAATGAGCCGGTTCGATTTAGCGAATCAAAAACATACAGTTTCAACAGTGTAGTCCAATTAACTTACAAATGACTCTTCTGAGACGGTTCCTTTCAGTGACTCAAAGACAGACAGCATGACAAGTGTAGAATGATTACCGAAACACATATTTCTTAAGAGTCTGTTGTTTTAATGAAAAAGGCGATTATAGGTTTGAATTATTCTGAAATGATGTATAAATGCTGCAGAATTTAATGCAATTTAAAGCAGAGATAAAATATCTAAAAGACAAAAACCTAGTGATAAGTCTGCAATAAAACATTCTCTATATTTTCCGCTATTTAATGACAAAATAGAATGATTCAGCTTTATCATCTTTCAGTGTTTCTTTCCTGCAGAAGCAGGGCACGGGCTGTGAAATATCATTTCAGATATGAGAATGGAAGCTGACAGCTGCTTACTTCAGAGAGACGGCTTTTGCTGAACACTGTCAAACTTCAAAACCATATCAAAGCCAATTCATAAAGCCGTTGTGTGCGTGTTGATGAGAGGGAGAAACACTTCTGCTCTATCCAAGGAATTTGAGCAAAACTGTAACATCTACGTGAGGAAGAATATAAATCTGTCATTCGTTTATGAGAAAACATGAAAGATTATGATCCATGTTGAAGTGCTGCTCTGTGTTTAAATGATTTTAGCTTGATTGCTGGTGAACTTGGCTGATTAAAGTCCACATAATGTACTAAATAAGCAAGACAATGCATTTATACTTCATGCTATACTGTATTGTATTTCAAAATGCATGTATGCACTGGATGTGAAATCCCTGTTGTGGTTGCATTGATTTTAGATTGGCCCAGCCATTCAATATCAGTTAGATGGCCCCTTTTCATCAGATTTAGCCGTTTTTGGCCAGGCCTTTTCCCATCCATCGTCCTGTCTATGTCAGAGCTGACCTCTATGAAAGGATGAAGCTCTGGCACAGGAGTTTCGTGAATCATCAGTCTCAGACAGCTGTTGAAGAAGAAGTCACCTTGTGCTGCTGCCTCACAACACTCACTTCTATGGAAGCCTGTTTCCACCATGGAATGAATGATTTAACTGTTTTTATTTCACAATTCAGACTTCTTTTTTTTCTATGAATTGCTAGTTATATCTTCCATTTCTGAGATTTTATCTTAACTTTTTTACTCAGAATTCTGAGTTTACATCACACAATTCCAACTAGAGATATAGATAGATAAATTCTCATATAAAGAGTGCTGGGTGTTTATGGTGTCAATATATATATATATATTGTATATATATATTACAGGTTTGGAACAACAGACGAATGAGTAAGTGATATTTTAGTTTTATTTATATACTTCATATCATATTATTTATTAATATTCTTAATTAGGTTTTAATTTTATATTTTCACTTTCATTTTGATTTTAGTTTGTGTTATGTGATTTTGACAATTTCTTTTGTTAATATTTAGCTTTTTTTATCTAATATTTAGATTTCATTTATTTCAATTACCAAAAAAATAAAAATAATAATTCATCATTTTCATTTTAGTTTCAGTTAATAACAATAATACTGGTGAGTATATAATATAACTATTCCTTCAAGCTAGAAAATAGACACAAAAGTAGCCAATGACATGTCCAGGATAGCTACATTATTGTCATGTCATCTTCTAATGTTTCTTCACATCAGTCTTTTGCTTTCACTTTTTTGATACTATCAGATCAATCCTCTTGTTTGTCATGGAGCTCTTCTTTCAAGCTCCCTGTAAATATGCATACACTCAGTCAACCCACACACTCCTCTAGCAGATGATATTCCCATCGCCCTCACCAGCCCAGGAACTTGCTGAGGTGAGCAAGTTGATGTCTCTGCAGTCAGCGGCTGTCCCACTGAACACAGCCTGAAGGGTCTCTCTTTATTACTCTCACAATGTGAAAGCCTTAGTGAAGAGGAACCATACTGTACATCATAACTCACTGCGCACCACTGACCTATTATTACAGTCTCTGAGAGCAGCAGACACTACCAAGAGAACAATGTTACTGCTCATCCACTTTAACTCAGATGATTCTCCTACAGTCCCTTATGAGGAATAAAAATAAATAAGACAATTGTTGACATATAGTAAAAAAAATAAAATAAAAAATAGAGCTTTAAAACTGGATGAAAAATTCATATTTTATATAGAAATCTCAGCTTTTGGTACCTTTGCACATCTGAACACAATTTGAGATATTAAGTTCTCTTCTGACACTCAAAGATTACTGACAGATTACTACAGTTATTAATGATTTGTACACAGTTCTTTTTTTGTGAGAAAAGAAGTCTAAATTGTAAGATACAAACTCATAATTGGGAGAAAAAAGTCTGAATTGTGAGATAAAAAGTTGCATTAACACAGGCTTAAATTAGAGAAAATCTCATATAAAGAGTGCTGGGTTCATGGTATCATTTACAAGAAAAATAAATCCATAAACCATAAACTTCTAGTAGACTAATTAGAAAATGTCATTATTAATGTTTTGCACAGAATTATTTTCTTGCAAGAAAAAAGACTGAATTGTTAGAGATATAAAAGTATGAATTGTTTTGAACTTTTATTTTTATATTGTATATAGTTTTAGTACTTTTGTATGTGCTTTTGTAATTTGTATTAGTGTTTTTTAGATCTGTTTAGGTTTAATTAATTTTTATTTCAGTTTTAGCAATTTTATGAAGAAAAAAAAACACCAGAGATAAACCAGATTACTAGTATTCATTTGTTCTCTATATAAATCGTATTGCTGCCTTGGAAAAACAATTGATATGTCAAAAAGACCTCACCTGTGATTTTTCTTTCCTATGGGAAGAACTCTGGGACTGTCTCGAGCGATTTGATTGGCTGTGCCACTGTCCTCTGAACCAATTAAAAGCCATTCTATCTTCATAATGAGGTTATATGCTACAATGGACTTGTTTGCTGCTGAGTTAAATATGTTCCTGATGGGTTCATGCCACTGCTAATAAAAACCAGCAAGAACATTGTCAGCGCTTCAGAGAACGGCTACTTGATTTGCATAATTCCTTTGTCCAGCAAATGGAAATATTGTGGGTTGCACTCAGAATGGAGGCAAAGCAAATGATACAACCTCACATGTCACTTCCAGACGCTCCATATCAACTTCACCATCTCTCTAACACCAGAAAGACCCAAATGAAATCACATGCTCAATTTGAATGCAGATGGTGCATGTTGAATCTGTGCAGCTGCATGACAGTGACTTGCGTCATAATTTCCATCTGTTACAGAGTTACTACACTAAACTAGGTGGCAGCACTCACAATTAGACTTTTGCTTTCAATAACTAGTCAAAGAATAACATGAAAAATGGTAATAAAAAAATAAATCTAAAGTTAGAAACAATAACAACTGTCTAAATGGCCTGTTCTTGGCCACGATAAGCTTCAATATTCACCAGACTTCATGGCAATAGTCAAAAGTCCCACTTGCAATTGTACTACATTCTAACACAATCCAACAAGGAGTTGAATTTCACATGAAATACACAATCCAATACATTCCCTTATGAGACCACCAACAATTGACTAAATATGAAAGCAGTCATGCAAACATAAGGGACAGGACAAACACAATAGATTTGAGCTGTGTCTGTCGAAGCGTGTCGGGAAAGCGTGTATTCCTCACCAGCTTCACTGGGAAATGTCTTACAAACAAACATATGATTGACACAGGTGAACCCGGAGTCACCCTTCATGGCTGAGAGGACAGGAGAGGATCTCATGAAGGAAAAATAGAAATGACACATCTGCTGTAACGTGTCAATCAGCAACTTAAAGGGCAAAAGATCGCTGGGACAGACCCCCCTCTTCCCTTGGGATGAAGCATAATGAATAATTCCAGATGATAAAAATGCTATGACAGTTGTGTGTATATTTATTCCACTGTAATCTTTATTGTTAAAGTATTTTTAGGTCAATTCTCAGTTTTCATAATGCATTAAACCTCAGGGAGTCGTGCCTTACAGTGATTTTACCAAGGTTCATGAAAAACAACATAAAAAATTAAAGCAATTATTTACTGTCGTAAAGCACATTCTAGTTTTTATTATGAACAATATATCAGTGCATGTTATTCAAAAGGAAAAAAAAGTGGTTTGCAGTACGTAATGTGTAATATTACATTTTTATGGATAAAAAAAACAATTTAACAGTAAAAAATGTACAATGGGACTTGATTTTATTCATAAGGAATTGATTGAATCGAGAAAATGGAGGCTGAATGTGAGTTCAATAAATCAGTGCCAATAGCTATATAGCTATTGGTTAACATTATCAAATAAAAAAATTGCTTAAAATTACTTTTCCAATAATGTTTGCATAGGTTATCTGATTATGTTAACATGTTGACCAATAGTTAATTATTAATTTATCATATTTTCACAATTCAATCAAATTAATAAAAGCAAGTCGCATTGTACACACACACATATATATATATATATATATATATATACACACAATATATATATATATACACTACAGCACGTCATTTCTATTTTTCCTTCATGAGATCCTCTCCTGTCCTCTCAGCTATGTATATAATTGTTAAATATAATTTTCATCCAGCAAAATGTCACATTACACATGCAAAATACATTGCAAACTGACATTCAAGTTTAAATTTAACTTGTACTTGAAGCAAAATAATAAAAAAATTGTTGTATTAAATAATAATATATATGTAACAACGTTAGTAGCTACGGGAAGGAGGCGGCGGGAACCGGCGAACATTTAAAGACTTTAATAAAATAAACAAACACAAAATGAAAGTAAAGCGGCAGCCCCTCGCGGACGACTGCCGCACACAAAACAAAATAAAAATCCAGGCCCGGTCCTCTCTCGTCTATCACTGTCGTCACTCCTCCTTTTATCCTTCCGGAGCTCCGCCGTGGGACTCGAGACCGGTGAGTGGCGCAGGTGTCGTGCATAAACATTTACTCCACCGGCCTTGCTCCGTTCCCACGGCTCTCGGCCCCACCCCTCTAGTCACATTATAATAATTAAAAACAATAGTCATTTAAATGTTTAAATAAAAAATATTTCATAATAAAATCACAAACAATTCTTCTGCCAAGGCCTAAAGCTCATTATCGTAATTATAGGCTGTTTGATATGCCGTTTCATTAAAGCAACTGATATATTTGTTACAGGCTATTTTACAACGTCAACCCTGGCTTATCCAACCAAATTTCAACGTATAAACTTTCCATTTTATAATCAATGATGCTACATCACATTTAAAAGCATGCACAGTGTCTACATTTCATTTTCTCTTAAATGAACAAATGGAACAACATAATTCTGGCTGCCGCAGATATAAATCACCTGAAACTACAGCTAGCAGGACTCCTAACCGACTCTCTCCTCCTCAGCTCTCAGAGGAGACAGGAGAGTGCACATCGCACAAAAATCACATAAAAAACCTCTAATCGCCTTCCCGCCGTGCTGCCGCTGCGCCTCTAACTCTCTCTAATGAGCCCCTGCGGATGCAGACGTCAGGCCTCAGTCTAACCAGCTTCCTCCGAGCCAATCAGAGCCGGGAGGAAGTGAACGGTGTCCGGAGCACAGAGATGCCGCTGCTGTGGGTGCTGATGCCTGTTATGCAATTAAACCTGCGCATGAGAGTGACTCCACTGATGGATCATTTCATTTGAGGTAAAGCGACACCAAGCTAATTTTCCCATTCACGCATGGATAAGAAGATGCAGACAGAATCTGTGCTGCATCTGCACTTATTTTAGGGCAATCATTTCACAGAATTAATTAAGAATGTGCCGTTTACTCTCTGTCATTGTCCAAACTGACATAATTGTCACAATAGTAACAAAAATAATGTTTATTAATCAAGTTACAAGAAGCAGTTTATACCAATATACTACACTAACATTAAAATGTTTGGAGTCAGTAATTTTATTCTTAAATAAACTTTCATTTAGCAAAAATGATTTGCATTCAACAATAGTGAGAGTAAAGACATTAATAGACATGAAAAAACTACCTTTTAAAACATATTAACATTTTTACTGTATTTTTGATCAAATATGAGGAAAGCATAAAAAAATCTTACCGACTCCAAATCTTTGAACAGTATTGTACATCCATCAAGACAATGACATTTTGTACAAATTTGTAAAAATAAATTCTGTTAACATTTAGCAGACTCCTACGTCTATGAAACAAGCTATGTTCTTAATTCCTGGTATTATTTTAAATACCATAATTATATCCTAACTATATATACTGTATATATATATATATATACATATATATACTGTATATATATATATATATATATATAAATGACCTCTCTCACGACATATTAACATATATTGCCTTTTATAATGCACTGCCTGGCTACAGCGTTTCTTCATAGTGGACACATGTAATTCTTGCAACCCATGTGGAAAAAGCTTGGTGTTTTGCTCCTAAAATCCAAATCATGCTTGGTTCATAAACCTTGCAGTGGTGCCATGTTTGGACTAAAACATTTCCCCTCAAATCAATACCAGTAATGCCAGGAGAGAGTCAGTCTGCCGTTTCCCGTCTCAAACTTAGACAGTCTGTCGCATGGAGTCTCTCAAGGGAAACACAGAAGCTTATAGCCGAATTAGACTACAACTAATGCAATGCATATAATACCAGCCCACATGCTAAATGATGTACTTCATGTCCTGTGTGTGGCATGTTACAAACCACCATTACTATACAACTGCTATTAGTGTAACTTATCCTACTGTTTGTGCTTCAGATATAAACGATAACTCAAATTACACAGTTTGTTGAGAAGAGGTATACTCAAGTTTCGAAGTAGTTCACAAAATATTTTATATGTGTAATGTGACATTTTTCTGGGTGAAAAACAATATTTAACAGAGAAAAAATATAGGATGGGATTTGATTTTATTCGCAAGGATCTAACTGAAACGAGAGTTTGTTAAATCAGTGCCAATGGTTACTGTATTAAATAGCTATTTATATATTGGTTAACATTATCAACTAACCTGTGCATATATTAGTGGGGGAAAAAAAGTTAATCAGACTTTTTTGTAAGCACATAATAAAACTGGTGAAAAAAAAATATCAGAGGAAGCCTGAATATCATAGAGACTATTTACAGTCAAAATCCCGAAACACCCTAGCAAACACAGAGCAAAGCCCTACAGAAAATGTAAAAATCTAATTTAAATTGCTCTTAATTAAAATGCAGCACACGGCAAATCATACTATGTCTCATAATGAAACTTTTAATTAAAATTTGCCCTTAGGCAACCTAATATAACAATATTCATAACAGCTGACAAAATCGTGGCATATATTGACACATTTTGAGTTATAATAGGATAGCATGAAATTTTGCACTTAAAAAAAAAGAGAAATAGCAAAAAAAAAAAGAATGGAGATGAGAGCTGATATGATGTTCTTCCTCCCTCATTATATTCTGCACGAGCTGGAGAGGTATCACTACCTTTCACTGCCTTGGTGAACAAAGTGTGACAGCCAAACAAAAACAGAAAAAATCAGGGACGCGAAGAAGGAAAAGAAGACATGGCAATTTTGCATAGACACACGTGCATATTTATACACCGAAAGCAAGGTTCACAGTGTAATAGTACTATGTTCGTTATGAAGAAACATGTATTAATATCAGATTCTTCCAAAAGCACAAAGCCTCCTGCTGGAATTGAGCTCTGAAGTCGACATGCATGCCAAATTTGTTGAACTGAAAAAACCCCCCCAAAAAACTGAGGTTCAATTCCCCTCACACCCCAAACAGAGGGAGGCAATACAGAGAGAGGGAGGCAGCAAGTTAAGCAAATGTCAAGGGAAGGAGGCATGCATAAAGAAAAAGCTTACATACATACAGCAGGTGGATTGTGGGAAGGGCGAGGAGGATGTTAACCCTGCAGCTCCTGAAGCAGGTGTCTCATAATCAATTTAGATGAATCGCTTATGTTGCATTTGCTCATTTGTAAGTTGCTTGGGATAAAAGCACCTGCTAATTGAATAAATGCAAATGTGATGCTAACTGCTTAATGGCTGAAACCTGAAAATGTAAAAAATATACAAAGGGCATAAAGGCACGTCCTAATTCAGCATCCGCATAACATCTTATCAACTGCAATGCCTTCATCAGGTCAGGTTCCATCAAATTTAGCATGCATGTACAGTAGACTTCAAAACTGAATTTGAAAACTGGCTTTTATCACTTCATCTGGTTTTTGAAAGCAGCGTAAATGTATCAGTCGCTTTCTATAACATCACATGATCCTGCACAGTTCGGTGATGCAAAAAAAGTATTATTATTCAATTTTTAACAATATTTTTTTTGTAGCAATTAAATATTTGATTGCTTATGTCTAAAGTATGGCCGTAAAATTAATGCATTAATGTAGAATGATTAATTGTTAAACACTTTCAAATGCATTCAAAACAATTAGAGCGCAAAATAACGATTCAGTTTAACTGATTTTAATTTGACAAAATGTCTGAAAAAGTGACGGTAAAGACATTTAGAAATGATTTCGGAATATCTCTTTGGTTTTGAGACTTTAGTCTTTGCAACTTCGGGGATCTTATCTATGCACAATCAGCTTGTAACACTCCAAAGAGAAAGGAGAACTTGAAATTGCATCATATGACCCCTTTAAGTCACTGACTCTCTGGGCAGTGATGCAGCTGTCTTTGGTTTCAGACACAATCGATATCTCCACCTCCTAATCAGCTGTGTCGTAAAGGTTAAAAGTAGCATGCCATAATGAAAAGTCTGCAGTGAACACCTTGATCTCATCTAGCGCTTTGCCCTTTCATTTATTCATGTCTACCTCCCTC
The DNA here is from genome assembly GCF_001515645.1 of Sinocyclocheilus grahami. NCBI lineage: Eukaryota > Metazoa > Chordata > Actinopteri > Cypriniformes > Cyprinidae > Sinocyclocheilus > Sinocyclocheilus grahami. The sequence goes on along the minus strand of NW_015505520.1, from coordinate 734,698 downwards.
GCCGCTTGGAATAAGAGATTGGCTTGTTAAAGGAGCAGCACTGAGTTACGGTACAGCCATTAACGTCTAATGGGAGAATAAGAACTCCAGCAGCATTTAACCAGTCGCCACGACTGCTCTCTCTCTCTGTCTCTCGGCCTCTCTCTTGCTCTGAATGTCCGTGATTGTATCCTGTAATCTCAGTTCTATCTTAGGTCTCCCCAGGGTCTCTGTGCTGTGTCTGTGACACTTAATTAAATGTGAAAGGGGCTCTGTGGGCATGGAGCACCAACCAGGTACACATGAGCCAAGTTGTTGGTTACATTTTGTTACCCTGTAAAGATGCATGCAGACACACACCCATAACCACGCCGCATGTCAACTTATCTTTCACTTGGAAATGAACCAAACAGACATGAAACCATGTGCTATGGACGGAAGCGATTGAGGCTCCACAGCTCCAGGTTGGGGGGGTCTCACGTGTTTATTTTGCACTTATAGTGTGAGCAGTCAAGTTTCAGCTTGACGAACGGACCGTATAGTGTAAGAACATAAATCCTGAGGTTTGGCTTGACATCGCATGTGATTTACTCGTACAGTGAGAGATGGTATTTAACAAAAATGTTGCTGAAATCGCACAGCCTGTCCAAAAATCACAAATTTCCAACAAATAAAGCACTGAAAACCAATGTCATACAGTATTTGCAGCTGCAAAGCATCGAACTCATTCTAAAGCCCTTGTTATACCAAAAGATTTTACAAATAATGCACACCGAGAGACAGAATAAAGGTCTTTTGTCAAGTTTTTCCAAAGACCAGCAATAAAAACTTGCAGACCGTTAAGATCTTAAAGTGCAACTGTTCAAAAATACACAATGTTAGAGACTAAATTACACAAAATGGTAAAAAACCAAGGTCATACCTTAAGTATGAGCTTAGGCAATACAACTATTGTAAGATTTAAGTTTATATATCATGGCCAGCACAAAGTTCAGAAGGAGGTATTAAAAAGGAATTGCTAAAGCAAATATTGTCTTACCTCTGATCAGACTCTCCAGGATATGTAGCGGAAGTACGGATCAGATTTCTTCAGAGAGAGAATGTACAGAGTACACAGGTGAGGTCATCGGTGAAGTCTACTGTAAATCTATCACCTTTGAATTTCATCTCTGAACCAATCACACTCAACACGGCTGAACTTTGAACACTTGTGAAAAGAAACTGTCAGTTATTTCCTTATGACTGCCAACTGTATCCTTATTGTAATCACACCCAAGTTAATGATAATCCGCACTTTTAACTGAAAATTGAGTGTTTACTATTGTCCTTTTGCATTGAGACACTATTTTCCTATTTTGATACTGTAAAGCTGCTTTGACACAATCTGTATTGTTAAAAGCGCTATATAAATAAAGGTGACTTGACTTATGATAGTGAGTCCAATATGACATCACATAAGGTCACTTTCATATTTATCTAACAATACCCTTCTTTGTCTAGATCATGTTCAGAAACATGTTCAAAACAGAGAATTTTCTGTCTGCACGAATTTCCCAGATAACTATATCCCAATGCAATGTGATCTTGAACTTCCAATTTACCGAGAGGAGTGGAATAACAAATGATGTCTTCATTTTGCATACTCTAATTTGGATTCTACACAAAAATAAAATGATATTTTTACACAAAATTGGGTTAAATTGTATTATTTACCATCAGTGTTGTATTAGGGTCACCGAGATACTATTTTTCAATACAGGTAGTTTGAATCGGTTTTAATATTTAGATTTGCCTTGTCATTTTAATTTTAGTAAAAGTTTTAATACTTTTTTTGTGTGTTGGTCATATTTAGCAGTTTTAGTTGATTTCAGTTTTATACATTTGATTTCAGTTTTAGTTATTTTAGAACATCAATTTAAACTAAATTCAAATGAAAATTGTTGCTTTGGCAACTAGATGAAATAAAACGTTTTTTAAATTTGATTTAATTTCAGTTAATTTTTACTTTATTTCAACAAAAAATATTTTTTTATATTAGTTTAAGTTTTAGTTAACTATAATAACCCTGATTACCATTCATCTGATGCTCAATGGTAAAACAACTAATCAGTTCATTAACAAAATGATTCAGAATATTACATGTTTATTTTAATAAATATTTATACAATTATATATTTGTATGAAATGTTTAATATGTCAGAATATATACATTTTATTAATAATAAAACATTTATTTACTAACTTTAACATTTATATTTTTGTATAAAATATTTAATTTGCATAAATATATTTTTAATTCTATTAATAATACAATTCATTAATAGTGTTTAATAATTTAATTAAGATGTAAACCTGTAAAACAAATAATAATACTTGTACTTCTAACTATGCTAGCATCACATTCTGAACACATCCTCCCTCTATCATACAGAAATTGAAATTATTCCCAACTGTACACATTGATCATACAAACCTGTCAGGCATTTCAGTGGCGCTCAGTGACAGCGCTGTGATTAGCGATAACCGTGACACAATAGCAGCATCTCAGGACTCAATTAAAGTCTAAACGGTTTCATTTGATGCCTCACAATGACTGAAGGGAACAAATGTCACAAAACACAATCTCAGATGAGCTCTTCTGCATAAATTACTCGAGGAAAATAAATGCCGCTTTCATTTCTGTAACAGGATGATATGGATTGTTATGAACAATGGGATGACCCTATTCATCACACTCATTTTCTGCCTTTCTTTCTCTCATTCACCTTCTCTTGCAGTAATGCATGCTAATTGAATTACTGTTGACTGATTAAACGGCAGGGCAGAAGAGACAAGAGCAATCCAGCATGTCCTCATGGCCTCTGCTCTCCACTACGATTCTCTCTCTTTCTTTATTACTCCACCACCAAGAAGAGGAGAGAATAAATGCCCACGTTGGCATCCATCTAATTTAACCTGCTGAACTTGCTACGCAAAATACTGTGGAGTTTTATTGAATGAAAATATATGAAAAGAACTTTTAAAATGAAAGGTTTACAAATGTTTACGACTATTTAATGGATTGCTTGAGCAATTAGTTTACTAACTGATCTTAAGGAAGCCTTGCATTATGTTTCGGATTCACCTGACCCAAATCTGACACGTTTTTGATGGCTGTTTACTAGGGCTGCACAATTAATCGAATTTCTAATCGCGATTACAATTATGGATGCCACAATTACGTAATCGTTCAAAGCGGCAATTAATCGTTCAAAGTCCAATTATGTTATTCTGCACGCTTTAGATATGTTTTTTTTCTTTCTACATGTTATCTAAAGGGGTTTTGCATTGTTTTAGTTTTAGTATAACGTTATAATACCAATCATATTTTTACTTTTTTTATAATTTAAATCAGAAACCAATCCGATGTATATTTGACATTTGAGGCTTAATACTATAAAAAAGCACTAAAGGTTTTTCAGTTAGTGTTTCAGCTTGTTTATTTTCATATAAAAATACGGCATGCAGTTGCATCAAACAATGGTATAAACATCATTCAATGTAAATTGTGATAATCATAATTAATAATCGCAATTACAAATTCAAGGGAATAATCAATCATTATGATTTCTGCCATAATCGTGCAGCCCTACTGTTTACATAAGATGTGTACACGTCATGGGATGACGTCAAAAATAGTAGTAGATATTTGTCTGAATATGTATGGTGAAAGGTCCAGCAAGACATTATTTACAGAAAAAACAACAACAAACTGTATAAATATAAAGTATATTGGCATTATACTTATTCACTGATTATCCTGAGAAATCCTGCTTTTATTTAAATCATTATATTTTTTACCAAATTTCACATTCATAAATGCAATTTTAATAAAAACATTTTTTTCCTCATTAATGTACACACATCACCCCATATTGACAGAAAAACACAGAATTGTTGACATTTTTGCAGATTTATTAAAAAAGAAAAACTGAAATATCACATGGTCCTAAGTATTCAGACCCTTTGCTGTGACACTCATATATTTAACTCAGGTGCTGTCCATTTCTTCTGATCATCCTTGAGATGGTTCTACACATTCATTTGAGTCCAGCTGTGTTTGATTATACTGATTGGACTTGATTAGGAAAGCCACACACCTGTCTATATAAGACCTTACAGCATATATATATATACTGTATATATATATATATATTTTTTTTTTTTTACACAAAATTTCACATTTATAAATGCAATTTTACTGATAAAATTTGTTGACTGAAGTATAGTATTAGAGACTCTTTTGTGACTTGTTTGTGAGCTTTAGAAAATATTTGTTTGATATTTTTATGTAGACTTGAAATGTAGACTAGATTTTTATATTTAAAATGTATTTTTTAATAGCGGTTTTTCACCTTTTTATTTTTTAACCATTTTGTTATTGTATGCATAATTTAATAATGTTTCATATTTGCATTTGAAAGAGGTGCATGTGTAATTTTAAATGTTTATTCAACAAAAAAAAGGTCAAAAAGGAAAGCTTTAAAGGGACTGAAAGACACATTTCAGAGAGGGTTTAATGTTGCAAACTGTCCAACAGAATATAAGAATATATATAAGAATAAAATATATACAAATAAATCTAGAAAAGACAAACTTTCATTAATCATCTAGTTGGTGGTTGAATGACTAGACCATCATGCCCCATCACTACTCTACTCTTCTCTAGCCTTCATTAGACTGAAGGGCATGTTGGGGAAGGACGAGAAAAGGGAAGGACATGATGTGAATTTAAACTATAACTGCAGGCCCAATCTACTGCCAGCATTTAATGCTGACTACAAAAAACACAAACATTTTAAACAGTCAGCAGAACCTGTTGACAGTCACTTCTGATTTTCTGTGAGTCTAAACTTTGCGCTAAGGTCAAGTGACCTTGTCCCATTAAAAGTGGGCAGATCCCTCATCCAAAACAGAGGCTGTTGTTGCCAGCTAGCTGTTATAGAATTAAAATTAGAGTGTGTGCGGCAGTAGCGAGGGGTGCTAATGAATGCTAATTGGGCTCTTGAGTTCATGAGGTGGAGTTGCTCTTTTACAGCTCAACACTGACTCCCTCTGCCACGCTCCTTTTCCATTAACCCAGTTTTATCTTTGCACTTAGAATCATCGCATTCCTTGTGAAAAAGCTCAAGAGTGAAGGCTGAGGGGGAAAAAGGTGTCTAACATCTGTTGGTGGTGCGTTACTGCGGCAACCGCGCTCTCGGCAACAAAAGTCTTCGCAGGTAGCGCGAGGGCAGGCGAGAGTGTGAACAAAAAATGTTGTAGACGGGAACCCGAGAGGGGAGGAAGTTCACAGAGAAAGCAGTGTCATTTCAAAAGGAGGCATGCGAAATGAAGCAGCGCGTCCTCTCTGAACACGTAGCGCTGCATATTACACAGAGACCAGCGTGTCTGAACACACAACCAGTCGCTCTCACTTGCCCCCACAGTACGCAGATCAGCCAGAGGCTTTTCACAACTCAAAAAGACCAACAATATTGTTTAAAGCTGCCATTCATGATTTGGAACGTAATAAAAGACGTTTCTTAAAGCGGGTTACTTCAGTGCAATTTTACTGAATATTCTCACATTTCAGTCTGTTACTCACACAAAGGCTTCATATATAGATAATTAGTTTTTCTGTTTTTTGTTTCTAGAAGGTTCTTGTGTGTGAACTACTCTATTTTCTTACAGTACTGATTAATATCATGATTAAAACAGCACAAGCTACTGTTATTCGTTTGGAAAGAATGTGCTGAAACAATTTGAAACTGTAAGACCGTTAAAAAACCTAGAACTACTTCACAGTCATTCAGTTATAAACAATTAAACATCTATGAATGTCCGTCAACCAATCAGAATTCAACATATCCACGGTAAAATGACACTTTGAATAGACTGTGCTTCCATTCCCCACAAACTAACCTTCATTTGTGTCAAATTAAATATGCTGTCTACTATAAGAACGTCTAAACTCCATAACTGTTCCATCTGTGACATTTACGGTAAAATACTGGCAGCTGTGGTTGCCAGAACTTTACCGTAAAAAATACGGTAGCAGCATTTTTAGGTTTTACAGATTTAACTTAAATTCACAGTAAAAAAAACAAACAAAAGTATTTTAATATTTGATATAATGAACGTCACATGATGAATCAAAGTTCATCACAAACAGCTTTTCCACAAGCCGAGGAGGGGAATACTAATATATAAAAGGTGCACGCACATTCATTTACACAAATACTAATCACTTGGGCTGTCAAAATTTTTTTTGAATTTCGAATATCCGTCGAATTTAAAATAAAAATCCACATTCGAATGAAGAAACATTGCATTCGAATTTTAGGTGTGCGTTAAGGAGGCAGCCTTTTCAGTGGCGCACTAGATGCGATGACGATGTAAGTGTCGTTGCATTATAATGTTTTTGGGAGTAGATGGGAGTAGAGCGCAGTCTCGTGAGTACCCCCCCGGCCTGCGAGGGGCGATGGGGGTATGTGACGAGAGGGGCGGGGCGGGGCCGGTGGAGTAAATGCTAATGCACGACACCTGCGCCACTCACCGGCCTCGAGTCCCACAGAGGAGCTCCGGAAGGATAAAAGGAGGAGTGACGAAAGTGTTGGACGAGGGAGGACCAGGCCTGGATTTTATTTTGTGTTTTGGTTCCGTTTGTGCACGACAGTCGTCCGCGAGGGGCTGTCGCGCTGTTTTGTGTTTATTTTATTATTGAAGTTTTGTTTAAATGTTCGCCGGTTCCCGCCTCCTTCTTCCCAACCTACGAACGTTGTTACATTAATTAATTATAATTGGTTTATAAACATTATTTTAAACATTATGCACTTTTTTTTACAGATAGTCATGTTATCTTATGCTTTGAATAAACATGCATTAGTAATATTTTGGAGAGAAGTCAAAAGCTTTTCTTCACCCTAAGTGAAATAATGCATTTTAAATTCAAATATAATTCGAATTTTGATCATATTTAAGTACAAAATTCGAATTTAGTTTTTCAGTCATTTTGACAGCCCTACTAAACACCATCATGGTAAGACACATGATAGTGAAATAATGCAATAAACATTCATTTAACAACATTGCTAATGTATACAACTGATAAGAAAAAAATAAGAAGAAACAGTTATTTCAAAGAAAAAACATCAAATGTGAAGTGTCATGCAGGGAATTCTGGGAATGTCAATTTACGGTTTTTCATTGTAAATTATACAATGACTTGTTCTTTTTCACTTCCAAAAGTGAAACTGTTTTCAAATTTTTTATAGTGTTTTACTGTAAAACTGCATCAAATGTAATTACAGTTATTCACCTTATATAGTAGGGAAACTTACTGTTAACCGTTGTTAAACAGTTTTTACTGTTAAAATCACGATTTTTTTTTACAGTGTAGATCTTAAATATATCATTCATAAAACCAATAAAGGTTACCATATACAACATAAACTAAATCTTCAGCACAATCTGACAAAAGCTCAGTGTTGTTATAATACAGAGACAGGGTCCTTGTTTAATCTGTCATTCACGTCTCGACACTTATCACCAGCGCAGCTGTTCTGCGGTCATCTGTGATAATATAAGCTCCATGAGATACTAATTATTAACCATGGCCAAATTCAAATTACCACAACCTGGCCAAATTAAGACACCGCGACTAGCCAAATTAATGCATTATTGTCAAATGAAGACCAACCGTCAAGCCAAAATGCTAATGATGGCAAATTTTCTCCCCATACCTAACCGGCCACAGCCGAAGATAAACACCTTGGGTAGCTGGCACTGCACCGGTGGAAAATAGCAATAGTGTGTTTATCAGTCTACTCTATATTCATAAAACAATTCCTTAATTTTTCCATTAATGTGGCTTCATTTTAGGTTCCAGATAAAATTACTTCATAGGCGGGACAAAAAAATAATTTGTCATTATAGACTAATAGGTTAATTTGCATGCTTTTGCATAATATTTGCATCAGACCTAATTAAAAATCAACAAAATTCTAATGAATAATCTAAATAACATTCATGCACACATATATTAACTCACATATAAACTTCATAGCAATCAACTTGGATAGCTGTACTGCCGTCACCTTTGACCCCTGAACACTATCCTCCCCTTGGAATCCCATTATATTACATTACCAACTTGGATCCAATTAGAAAGTCAGTACACATCCAAAGTTATTGCTTCATTGTTTGTTAATCCGGTCCGGGCTCTTGGCAGGAGAGAGCTCTGTTTGCATTCAGGCCAGCTGGTCTTGGCTTTCTTAGACATCGCTCTTGGTCTCCAGCCTGGGACAGATTACACCTGTAATCCACCATTTGTCTGACACCAAATGTTTTTTTAAACCAGACCACAGCCTTCCTGACTAGCCAGACAGACTACGCAAGAAGCAAGACATGTATGAACACCAGACCTGTAGACCAGGCCGAGTGTCTGCTTTCTGTTGCAACTCATAACAGGAAGGCAAACAATATAACACAAATCATATCAGCAGAGAACATTAAGACATTGAGTCGCTACCAATGAGACAATCAAAATGTCAGAAGATATTGCTTCTCATAGATAGCAATGAAGCTAAATGGAGACTTTTGTTTAAGTCTAGAGATAATTGGAAAAATTACATACTATTTTTACCAAATACACAAAAACAATAATAAACACACAGGAAAAAAACAACAATAAAAGCTTAAAATACTTGTTGTAAATCATTGGCTACAAGTGAATTTAGGCAACATTGTAATATACAGCATGAAAAATGAATATTCATTATGAGATTTATTGAAGATTACATTTAACAGTGTTATTATTATTGTTTTTAAAGATGAACTTTAAGTGAGCATAAGATGACGGTAAAAGTAATCTAAATGTAAAAATAGGGGAAATTAGGAAATTAGCTTGCAAAATTACATAACTAATATCTTCTCAAATATTTTTGTTAATTGATAAATAGTTAAAATGAATAAAAAAAATATTAGACAAAAAAAACTCAATTTCAAGGAATGAAAATTACAAATGTTGCCTTGGCAACAACATGAAATAAAATAAGTTAATAATAATAATAATAAAACAAAGATATTTAAATAATTATAAATATAAATAAGTAGAAAAAATGACAAAAAATATATATATATAAATATAAAAACTAATTCAAAATATTAATAATACTACAATGGCATAATACAAAAATAAGACTATTTCCTATCCATATATTCAAATTAAACAGATATATAACCGATATGGTCACTGATATATCTTAATCCCTATTTAAGTCTCCTATTGCATTTTCTCTTAAGATAAAAGTCATAAAACAAGAGAGATCTCATTAGTGTCTCAAACTGTGCTCAGATTACCCAAGACACTGAAGTCTGAAATTAAGTCAAAAGACTTCAATATGAAATCTTTCAAGTCCAAATGATCTGAGCTCCCTGCTATCCACATTTTATAGCTCTTTGGCTCTTGTCACTTGTCTCATTTGAGTCTATTTTTATTTCTAAGACATTTTGGGAGAATCTTCACAAACAAAGTTGATCATTAGGTACCTGAGTCTAATAAAGCAAGTGAGTGAATGAATATGAAATGAACAGGTCTATCTCACATGGACACAAAACAGCTAATAATCTGTCAAAAAATAACTTGAAATTAAAGAATAAGTAGCAGGAGCTCTCTGAGGGATGAAACCAAACAGTGAGAAGCTCAGATGAAATCAGACAACCAAACACACCCATGCAGCATTGCGCCATCAGTTCAGTCCGAACATAGACACTGTACATAACAACCCAGAAAATAGGACATAATTCACAGCGGCACTCAGAAACTTACAAACACACACAAACCATTCTGTAAGACCACTGCCAACCTAGAAAGAGTATTTGAGAGACACGCTTCTTACCAGTTCAATAGAGTTTCAAAAAGGAAAAAATAAACTCTTGACGAAGAGAAAAGAAAATACAGTGTCTCTCTTTCAGTGTTGTAGAAAGTGGAGTGGCTCAGTGGGAAGTCTGGACAGTGTTGACTAAAAACTGTACTGCTGGGCACTGAATGTGACATGCTACACTAAGCACAGCTCCACACACTGTTACAGCCCCCTAAAGCACCCAACAACCCACGGCAATGACAAACAAAAGCAAAGCAATGACAAATCTGTTGATGTGTACAAGGTTTTTGTTAAGTTTAAATGCATTTTCTATGGGTGTAATTGAGAACAAATGTGCTGTCAAAACAGTTTGTGGATGAATATTTACTCCCTGGAAAAGTATCAATTTACATATTTTGTTAAACCATCATGATCAAAGATGACCACCCAGTTCACAACATAGTATTTAATCTAAATCACTTTATGCATATTAGGGATTTCCTGCACGTCATAAGTTATTACTTCTATGAGTCCGTTTTGGACTTTCTGCACGAGAGCACCCTCTGGCTTCGAGTAAGAATGAAACATGCACTGCATGAGAGCGTTCAGCGCTCCTGATGGTCACATCTCCTCATTTTGGATGCGAATAAAGCGTCAGGTCATGCATAGACTATCCTGTCTCTTAGAAATTAAATCTAGAAACCTCTACACGAACACAACTGCCCGAATAAAGTGCGGGGGACTAATTTAAATTTTATTACAATTAAATATTTATTAAATATTAAAAATGCAGCTAACATAGTTCAACACACAGCAATATAAACAAAGGTGCCTGTTCTCTTTCGTTCTTGCGGTTTGATTGGGAAAAGTTTAAAGCTCGTCGAGGGGTCTTGTCTTTTTTTATGTTATCTGACTAAAAACGAATTATATTTTGAACTAATATTATTACAGTATTTGTTTTTTAAAAAAAGTAAAGTGCCTTAAAAATAATTATCACAACACTGGTTAAATAGGCTTATACTGATTTTCTCATCCTCCGAATTATACTTATTAATCCTGCTTTTATTATCATTCAAAAAATTAATAAATTCAGAACAGGATTAGAATAGAAATCTATTTTAAATAAGACAGAAATATTTTTTTCTACAACAGCAACAGTAGTGTTTGCAACAGCAAAACCAACATACCCTGTAAACTAATTAATAATAATAATAATAATATAATTCAGTTTCTAAGTCTTTTATAATTCAGTCTTTTCTGTTCTGTGTTTCTTTTTCAAAACTGCGTCACAGCATTTGATGCTGTATCAATACAGAAGCATCCGTTTCTATACACGTATCAGCAAGGAGCACAGCCCTATTACATGTGCCCCTTTGAAGCTGCTTTGAAACAGTATGAATTGTGAAAATGTTATGCACTACACAAATAAATTTGAACTGAAGTGAATTTAAATTAAAATGAAAACTATAGATAGTGCTCTTAAATGATTAAATCGTAATCACTTTCCCCTGCTTATTCTTCAGAGCAAATTACATAGATTTTTCATAGTACAATCATAACATGACATAAATTACAAGATATTTCTGTTGCACAGACAAATGATATCATACAGACAGTTTCTCGCTCACACTGCAGGACTGTAACCCAAAATTTCTGATACTGTCAGAACTTTGTCAGGGTGATCAAGAACAAATTTGCCCTACGGTAGAAGAAATCATTGCCACAGGATTTACTCAGGCATTAACCTTTCAGCACAGCGTCCAGTGCCATATTGAGTCTCAAGCAGCTGCAGTGCCCTGTTAAGCACCTTAGCTTTATAGGGCTGTCAAAATGGCTGAAAAACTAAATTTGAATGTGAATTTGAATGAAATTTAAAATGCATAATTTCAGTTAGGGTGAAGAAAAGCTTTGGGCTTCTCTCCTGAGGCCATTTAAACTGAGCTGGATGTTGACATCACTGAATTCAATGATGAACTGTCTTTAACTGAAAAATTAGTGTTAACTATTGTCATTTTGCATTATTGACACTATTTAATTAATTATTTATTCCTAATTAATGCTGTTCAGTTGCTTTGACACAATCTGTATTGTTAAAAGCGCTATATAAATAAAGGTGACTTGACTTGACTTGACTAGATGCAGTGGGATGGGGAAAAACCCGCCATAAAGTCTCGATATATGTTTTTTTCAAAGTTGAACTTTCATTAATTTTACATGGCTTTCGAAACATGCAGCTCTTTTGTGCGAGATGCGAGTGCAACAGTAATAGATGCCCGTCTAGAAAATACGTGAAATATGCGGTCTGTGTGAACGGCTTGGTTTCGTTTTTGATGTAAACAAGATCTTCTCCGTATTGATGTTCTCTTTTTCCGCTATATTTTTAATGAACAATGCAGCAACGCCGCATCTAGTGGCTTCAACTGGATAGACTAACAAAAACATTATAATGCAAGGACACTTGCATCTCGTGCGCCGCTGATAAGGCTGCCTCCTTAACGCACACCTAAAATGTGGATTTTTATTTTAAATTCGACAAATATTCGAAATTCAAATTTTCTTTTGACAGCCCTATAGGTTTTAGTACAGGAATACTGCTCAGTTTATTCAAGGACAATTCCCTTATTAGGTGTTATGCCCGTGCCTGGATCGAAGACAGACTTTGCACTTGTTTTATGGGGTCTCAGGTTTGAATCCCAGAGGCACAGCACTCTCTGCATGCTTCTACTGTGTGGATATTGATTGCAAACACATGAGAGCGCCACTGTATTTATACAGCAGATTAAGCACTGCAGCGTGAATGGGGATATTTGTCCCTTTTACATCAAAACTCATAAATAAAGAGAAACACACACAGCGGGAGACCTCATATTGCCAGAACCGCACCGCGGTGTGTTTTCTCAGCCAGAGAGACTGAGAATGTTTGTGTATTCTGTGCGATGGAAGAAAAAGGTTGTAATTGGCGAGCGAATGCACAAAAAGCTTTATTAGTCATGCTCTGGTTGAGTGTATATCTGTGTGTGATGTATAAGTGACCCTTGCGCTCTTTCCCTGAGGTTAGACACCTGCCTCCATCCACAGCTGAGCCCAAAACACACACACAAACATGCACAGAAGCAGCTGGTCCGGGGCTGTAAGGAAATCAGACTTATTTACATGACAAGAGGTTAGGCGCTAGAAAAAGGAAATGGAGAGAAAGAGAGACAGATGGTTCAACTCTACTGTAAAATAAGGCTGTTTTTACACTTGGTTTCAGCTAGATCTGAACTCTATCCCTGCTTTTTACATTATTTATTTATTATTATCATTTACATTTATATGATTTATATGAGACGAAAACTCATAAATACTGTACTCTAGACCACTGTTTCCAAGCAGAAGTTTAGAAAATAGCTCTGATGTCAAACGAATTTAAGTTTGCACAAGCAGTTCTGTATAAAATTGGCCTACAAGATATAAAATGCAAACTGATTTTTTTTGTTAATTTTAAAAAGTGTGGCCTTTTAAAATAGATCTGCTGAAATGATCAGGGAGAATTTTTATAGTTTGCATTTTCATATTGTTTAAAAGGGAGCACATAAAGTAGTATTCCCTCAAAGATTCCACCTTCACATCATCATCATCATCCTCCTATCAGCATAATTGACAACTAAAGTGGACACAAAAAAAAAAAAAAGCAAAAAGAAACCGACCCAGTCAGTTAAAAAAAAAAATGGGTTAGCGGGTTAGGCATTAACATGTGTTTTTAAAGAAATAAACACGATAAATTCATCAAAACTGTCAGTAAAGACATGCTACTCAAGATTTCTTACTTTCAATTGTAATAATATTTTACAATACTACCGTTTTTACTCTTTTGATCAAATAAATGCAGCTTTTGGTGAGAGTAAGACACCAAAACATTAAAAAATCTTACCGACCCCACCCCATACTTTTGAACAGCAGTTTAAATAAATCACTAAATATAACTTCATTTGCATTTCCAAATGGAAACAGCAGCACTTGCAAGGCAGCAAAAAATAGATGAAGGCAGACGTGAAACAACACAGTTTTGGGAGGCATGCGACACAAAACTAGATGGAATGAAAAGGCAGTGGATGATTAGATGAAGTTAATGTGTGGCAAGAAAGAAAATCCCATTCAGTGTGCAAATAAATGCAAGAAAAAACAATCAATGTGCATACACTGCATTGACGTTAAGTTTTGAATGATGAAAATTTGCAAGCAATTTGATGCTTTTGTAGTACTGTAATATCTCAAAATTGTCTTGACTTCGGTACTTTGAATGTGTAATTCAAATGTGAATCTGTGTATGTGAATCGAATGTGTAATTGTAAAACACGCACTGACACACAATGTGAAGCAATAGGTTCGTCTTCCATCCTCAGCATGTTTCAGGACAATAGCACGACGTGCAAAAGCTGCAGGAGCTAAACGAAATTACAGTGAAGAATACAGAAAAGAGAAGTTTAAATGGAAAATGATGCTCTTCACTTGATTTACCTCATAACCATTCAGTTTCAAGGTTTCTACCGGGGCTGCGGAGGAGGAAATAAAACCACCTTTTATATTCGTCTCCAGTTCTGCCCTACCTACCCATTAAATTCACAAAAGACCGATAGAAATGTACACGTCTCTAGTGTAGTGACAATACTAAATAAAATTTACAGCCTCAGGTGAGAAACGAATCGTTCAAGGACTGGTTAATAGAAGTAATTATGATGACAAAGGCTGAAAGGGGTGCAAATGAGGGGGTGATGATGATGTCATCGGTTTGGAACGATACCGCTGAGAGAGAGAGAGAGAGAGAGAGAGAGAGAGAGAGAGACCTTCATTTCAAAAGCAGCACAGCTTCAGATCGCCAGAAAGCAGAAAAAGAGCAGATGCATTCACAGGTATTTGTCAAGAAATTGAGTTCTAGCACATACAGTATGTGTTTCTTTGGACAGACACTTATGCGTACAATATCAGTATATGGATGACCTCTAAAACATAAATACTTTAATGTCTGCACATGTCTAGAGATCTGCAAAGCTTTACAATTTTTCTTTTTAGGTTAATATTAAATTCATAGACTGATTTTAATATATTTATATTGAATGAGATTAATAAATATGCGTAAGTGTGTCAAATCAGGCTCATATTATTATAAATACATTATCATAAACAAAATTAAAAATCAAATATGTTTAATGGATTTAAATTAATATCTAAATACATGTAAAATAAAATCTAATTTATAAAAATATATTTTAAAAACTAGAGAAAATATGCTTAATGGCCTTAAATCTGGCTTATTATTATAACTATATATAGTACAGAAATATAATTCAGAAAAATAATATAAACTAAAATATTTAAAAAAGTAAACCTAATATTTACTGATAAACAAACATTAATAATATGTAAAAAGTTATTTAAAGGTTTAAGTTTCTAAATCTATTTCAAAAAGTAAATATAATATTTGCAGGCTAACTATAATAAATATTCTTTATGGCTTTAAACATGGTTCATATTATTGTAAATAAATGTGTTTTTTAATAATTAAAAAAAAAGTGATTTAAAAAGTTTTTAAAGCTATTTTAAAAGTAAACCTAACCTTTATTGATAATGAAGATCAAATATGCTTAATGGGTTTAAATTTGGCTGATTTACATGATTATTTATTTAAAATGTAAAAACATTATTTAACACTACTTAAAAAAAGTAATTAAGTAAATAATAAAACAGTAAATATTATATTTTTATATTTAAAATAAGATATAAAATTTTTATGATTTAAAATAAGTATTTAAATAGCTTTTTTTTTTTTTTTTTAAATAAACAATCAATAAACAAGAATGCTAAGAGAGATTGCTGTCGTGAAGTACTTAATTCACTGATGTATGATGGAGTCATGGGACCCTCACAATGGTTTCCCGTATTCCCAGCTCTATCCAAAGTATATGTGCCCCTGGACCACAAAACCAGTCATAAGGGTACATTTTTCGAAATTGAGATTTATAAATCATCTGAAAGCTGAATAAATAAGCTTTCCATCGATGTATGGTTTGTTAGGATAGGACAATATTTGGCTGAGATACAACTATTTGAATATCTGGAATCTGAGGGTGCAAAAATATCAAAATATTGAGAAAATCGCCTTTAAAGTTGTCCAAATGAAGTTCTTAGCAAAGCATATTACTAATAAAAAATTAAGTTTTGATATATTTACAGTAGGAAATTAACAAAATATCTTCATGGAACATGATCTTTACTCAATATCCTAATGAGTTTGGGCATAAAAGAAAAATCTATAATTTTGACCCATACAATGTTTTTTTGGATATTGCTACAAATATACCCCAGCGACTTAAGACTGGTTTTGTGCACCAGGGTCACATATGTCTCAAAACATAAAAAGCTTAAAAGTTTCTACACATTAATATTATACAGTACATATCAGTATCTATCCAAACATATAAACTATGTGTGCAATGCACATAGGAATAAACACACATGAATACAAATGAAGTGAAGTAGATTTACAACATACACACAGCCTAAGTGAGATATGATTATTGAGCATTTCCACACAGCACGAGCATACCGATGAAATAAGAGCAGAAAGCTCTCCGTAAGACACTCTGTGAATTTCAATCTGACATTCTTCACCATTATTGGACAAAACTGCAGGCAGGGGTGTGTGGCGCACATGTTTTATTGGGTAGAGCTACAGGACTCTGTCTGTCTGTCTGTCTGTGTGTGTGTGTGTACGAAACTATGCAGCAGCAGCATCTTCAAAGAGCCTCCACACCTGGAGAAAGACAGACTTCCTGTCAGGCTGCCGTCATCCTCCTATCCATCTCTCCGCTCCTTTTCGCTTTTCTACTCTCTTCTCCACCCATCCTTCCCCCCTCTCCAATCTACACCCTACACCTCTGGCTTGTTTTTCTGTGCCGAAATGTAGCTTCCTGCCAGCGTTACCCTCTGAATAAGTGTGCGAGTGTGTCTATGTGACGCGCGGAGGTGACTGGCCACCGCTGTCTAATGAATGATGCCCCCCTCGGGCTCACGGCTGTCTGGCCATCATAAATGTCACCCCTATAAATTGGCTCTGTTCATTGAAATCTCATAAAGCTGCTGTGGGGCATCGGGTGAAGGTGTGTGTGTTGTATGCTGCGCTGCACAGATGTGGCATCTGATTTGCACCTTAACGTGGGACTCTGTTCCAAAACTTGGTGAGCTGCCTACCTAGACAGCATAGGTACACATAAAATACGCTCCAAAGCATAGGCAACAATATCATGCTGCCTCATTTTGGCCAAATTATAAGGCAGCACTGCGTGTGTCCATAACAGTGAAAGTGCTCTAAGAATAAATTGCTATGAACTTAATTCTACATAGCAAACAAGGCAAGAGAAATTACTATAAATATATTTATATTTCTTTGAATATTGAAAAATATAACTTTAAAAATGTTTGTTCATTGTAGAGAAAATTGCTACAGTGAAAAAACTATTAGTTGGTTAACTGTAATCTTACATTGAAAAACTATAAATTGTAATTTTGTTGTAAAATACTGTCAAATGTATGTTTTTGGAGGTAAATTATAAATTATGAATTATCATTTACAGTGGAAAAACAGTAAAAGGACATTCCCTATGTGACACATGACATTTTTTTTCAATATAACATGTTTTCTCATATTATTTTTGTTATCTGTAATGTACTTTAGGGTGTTTTGTGTTGCATTTTATTTCTATTGTACAACTTGTATTATTATGTATTATTATGGTAGTTGTCAGTAAGGTAAAAAGCAGATTTTGGTGAATTCTAGTAGCTTGGTATATTAACAATATGGTTGTAAGTTGTAAAATATACAAATATAATACCAAGAATAACATCAGGATTTTTGTTTGTTTGTTTTGTTTTTTGTTTTTTAACAGTGAATTTCTGGCAACCACAGTTGCCCGTTTTTACTATAATTTTAACAGGATCTTTTTTACAGTATTGATAAAATGGCTGTCAAATTAACACATGAACTATTTTAAAACATAATAAAAAAAATGAGTAAAAAAGAATAAGGAATATTTCTGATGTTTTTCAAAGATGAAAGCAAAATGTGAAGCAAAAACCAAACAATTAAAAAACATATTAAAAATAAACAAATAACTAATAATATAATGACCTTAAAAGCTACTCCTTTTAAAGTCTATCCAATTTTTTTATCTTCAAATTTTGGGGAAAAAATAATTAATTAATTTCAAGTATTCAGCTTATTATGTACTTAACTGGATTTTTTTTTTAAATTATATTTAACCATTTTTATTCGGGATGTCAATTAATATAATTAAAAATACAAAATTTCTCTAAATATTTATATTTGCATGTATATTTACACTTCGAGTTAGAGATGCACAGATTTTAAATTTTCTTTGCCGATTCCGATTTCCGATTTTTCGTTAGTGTGATCTGCCGATACCGATTTTTGCCGATACCGATTTTCTTTCTAAGAACTATAATTGACAGCATATACAAACAAAAATCGACTTTTCTTCAACGCAAAGTTTTATTTTCATAAAAAAAACACAAGTAAAAAGTCAGTAATAAAATAAGAACAAATAAAAAAACGGCAAACAACAGCACAAATAAATGCAATAGAATAAAGAGAGCTATGAGTTTTTTCAGGTTAAGTAAGTTTTTCTTCAGGTAAGAAATACTACAGAAATTAAAGTAATCAAATGTAAAATAACACAGTGTTATTTTACATTTGATTACTTTAATTTCTGTAGTCTACATTGTAAAAATTAAATACAGATTAATGCTTACCATTAAAGTTATAAAACGTATTCAGTCAAGAGCAGAAAGTGATTTTCTTTGTCTTTTGTTCTTTGATTAACATGACAGACAGCAGCAGGAATATTGAACTGCGGTCCCTTTAATAGTTCATCCATGGACCCAATATACTGTTACACAACATGCGTTCTCTTTCTTACCTATTTAACGTTCCAAAACTGACTGTGTTTAACTAGATACTGGCCAAGACGGGAATTTTGACATTATTTTGTATGTATTTGACCGTTTTAGCGCAGTTAGCCACTCATTTTGGTATTTGTGGCTCACAAGCTGTTTGAGACTGAGCGCGGCTTGTGCGCTCCACTAATATAGATCAGTGGTGGGGTGCGCGTTTTTGGTGTAAACGCGAAACCTGCGGGAATGACTAAAATAATGCGCAATACAAGCACTATTTAACCGGAGCGAATGAGACGTGTGTGTGAGAGAGAAGGGGTCGTCAGAGAGATGAGATCGAGAATGCGTGGCTGACGTTATTGCCTGTGCCGCTGGTAACAAAACGGATCGGCTCAGAATCGGAAAGAAGTGAGACTGACCGACCGATCACCGATCGGGGCCGATCATGAGGAAAATCGGCCAATTCCGATCCCTGGCCGATCAATCGTGCATCTCTACTTAGAGTATTATGTTGTTATCTTAGCAATATGCTAATACCACACTCTCTCAGAATCGGAAAGAAGTGAGACTGACCGACCGATCACCGATCGGGGCCGATCATGAGGAAAATCGGCCAATTCCGATCCCTGGCCGATCAATCGGTGCATCTCTACTTAGAGTATTATGTTGTTATCTTAGCAATATGCTAATACCACACTCCATTTTGAATCAACTGATAGTTGAGTCTCCCATGCATATTCATTTCAGTTAAGATGCTGCCTATATAACCAGTAGACAATAAAGCAGATCATTATGTTTTGGAGCAGAGATTATGTGGGCATGTGTCTATTTAACCTTCACCAAGGCCAATATAAACATGAAACCCACAATTAAATTTACAATGCATAGTGCTGCAGAATCTAAGGTGTTATCTGGTGTCAAATGTATAGGCTTAATGTTCGGGGCTCACAGCACGGACTGATCACAGCTCCAGGGGTTAATTAACTCAATTAGCTTGACAGCATCAACAACACAAGATAAGAATGCTGTGCAAATGGTCTCTCCCATGTGAATGTATTTATGTCGTGCTGTGGCATTGTTTGTGTCCATACTGTGCAAGTATTTGCGGATAAATAGCTAAACAAACAACAGAGGGGTTAATAACCGAGCTGTACATTTTGTTCAGTTGAATCTGTCTTCATGGCTGAGTAATTGATCGCAATTTGCAGCTTAGTGCACTCAGGCAAACAATCCTACATAGAAAAGACAAGAAATAAATACAAACAACATACCTAATCCTAGTGAGGATACTGGTAATTGGTCACATGTGTTTGGCATAGCATGTCAGATAAACCGATTTAGGTGTTTCTGCAAGGATCAATGCTACAAAAATGTCCAAATGTAATGAATAAAACATGTAAATAAAGTGCAATAAAAATAAACTATATATATATATATATATATATATATATATACAG
>NW_015505520.1:690339-714267 GCF_001515645.1 Sinocyclocheilus grahami | reverse complement strand
ATTTAATTATATAACTTCATAAATATAGATATAAATTCTATAATATAATAAATGAATAATAAAATGATATTATATGTTAATACATATTTTTATATTAAATAATTACCACAAATACAATCTATACAAATTATACATTTTACACAAACATATATATATATACACACACATAAACTAAAACAGTAAATCAATTCAATTATATAAAATTAAATTATTTTATAATATAAATATTTAACACATTTAGCATTTTATTTTGGTAAATAACATTTTTCTATTATTATGAACAAATCATTTTATATTAATATCATTACCATATAAATACGGATGTTGAAAGAGGGGCTGTGGGGAGACAGTTCAGATTTCGACTGTAGACCGGCCTTCTCTTCAGTCAATACTTGTCTATTACCTTGAAATAACCCAATTCTCATTACCTCCGAGAGGTGTACAAATCCAATTATGCCACAGTGTCAAAGCTAAAAATACAATAACCCATAGCATGCAATGAAGGCTGATTTGACAGGTGGCGTATTAAAATTGCAACACAGCAGGTTTTGTGATATTCTACGAGTGCGGCCAACTGTGGCTACACGAGACACGGTAGATTCTGAACGCGGGTAACAGGTCTGCTGCAGACGGCAATTACAGCACTCCCATGAGGTCTCATCAGGAAACACACAATCTCACATACAATGTTCTTCATATGTGAGGTCTGTTTGTGTCTTTTCAGCTCAGAATATTGGAGGGGTCCTTGTATGTAGTGAAAAGAAAGTTCAGGTCACTGCTCCAGTGCTTAATGAACTGTATTTACGCACACACACACACACACACACACACCTCCGTAGCACATCTCCCTGAGAGCCTCTTCAAGGACAGAAGTAGAAGAAAAATGCTGAGCGGGAATGAGCGAGGAGAGAGTCGAATAGAGAAGTGAGTGTGAGGAAAACAGAGAGAATAAAATTGGTTGAAAATCATTATAATGGAGGTCATATAATCAGCTACTGAAACGACAGAAAGATCCAGATGCTGTTTTCTAATGCAAACATAACCAGTACTATTGCTCATATGTAGGGCTAGTATTAAACTTTAGCAAGCAAAAAAACAGAAAGAGCAAACAGAAGAGCATGGCGCTGGCAACACCAAGGTCATGGGATTGATTCCAAGGGAATGCATGAACTGATCAATGTATAGCCTGAATGCAACATAAGTGGTAGATGATAAGCTAAACAATCCCACTGACTGAAATTGAAACGGTGCAATTGTATCATAAGCTATAGGAATATTCACTGTCACACCAGCAGACTCAGGAACAGTTTCTTCCCCTCGGCTGTCAGCCTACTAAACTCTATCCTACTACCCTAATTATATACTATATGTAAATAAAAATACAGCATCATCTGTTATTGTTGCACACAGTGTTGGGGGTAACTCATTACAAGTAATGCGAGTTACTTAATCAGATTACTTTTTTCAAGTAACTAGTAAAGTAACGCATTACTTTTTTAATTTACAAGAAAATATCTGAGTTCCTTTTTCAAAAAAGTAATGCCAGTTACTTTGTTTTCCCATTTATTGACTGACAGCTCTCCTGTCCCCATATTGGGAGAAATCGGGAGTACAGAGGCGTTGTGTGCGCTGTGTGAACATGATGCTACTGTAGTTCTAGACTAAATGTGAATGTGCATTAATTCATCCCACTCACAAAAAACTGATTTAGTATTCATCAAAATGAATTAAAACAGTGAAATGCAAACTCCGAATATGACGCAAACATGCAATAATTAAATATGTTAAATAACACAAATGTATCTAATCCCATTTTATTAACCGATGCCTTTGCTGCTGACGTTTGATGATCCAGTTACCATACTAATAAGCAAAAATGACTTTAGAGAAACTAACAATTGTGCTTTGTTTTTTTATTGCTGAAGAGTGTTTCTTCTGCGTTCTACTGTACAGACGTGAATTTACTTTTGCTTCAGCCTGAGGTTTATTCATTACACTTTTTGGTGTGAAAGGGCTTTTATATTTGCTATAAATAGAACTTCTTATATTAAAAACAATCAAGCCCTGCTTATATTTAAAAAATAACGCGAAAGTAACGCAAAAGTAATATAACACATTACTTACCATAAAAAAGTAACTAAGTAACATAATTAGTTACTTTTTTTAGGGAGTAATGCAATATTGTAATGCATTACTTTTAAAAGTAACTTTCCCCAACACTGGTTGCACATTCCTTTGTACATTCTACCTCATGATACCCATTGCACTGATATGGTCACTGACCGTATGTTTATATATTCACAAATACCTCATTCTGAATAATGCACCTTCTGTTTTTTATACTTCTCATTTGCACCATACTGTACTGTTACCCACATTGCATTATATTAATGTAGATTTAGATTGCACCTTGTACTGTATGTCAAAGATAACTGCATTAAGCTGTTTAAAGAACTGACTTGACCTTAGCTACATCTAAGAATAGCATAGACACTTGTTGGTGAAATTGGACTAGTCAGCAACCACCTTGCACACCTTAGAAACTGCATAGCAACATGCTAAGAACCAATTAAAACACATTAGCAACACCCTTACAACCACCAAAAACACTCTAGAATCATGTTGGCAACTTTATGGCACAACTCTTCAGAAAATGTCAAAATCTAGATTGTATTACATTGTATTACACATGGGAAAACAACAAGAGAGCTGGAGAAACAATGAAGGGCCGTGAACGAAAGACTAAAGCAAACAAATAGAGCAAGAGAGAGCGAGTGTGAAAGAGAAAAAAAAGATATCTGGTTGTGATCAGGCAAGAATATGAAACCCAGGGGCATGAGGAAGCACAGAGGTGAGAGTGATGGATGACATCAAGACAAGCTGAAGATACTTTACTCTTCCACATGTTCTCACACACACACACACACACACACTCTTACTATAGCCTTGAATAAACCCAAACACGAGACAACCTGCCTTTAATTCTCTCTCCCTCCCTTTCTCCTTTCAATGCCTCCAGCCACTTCTCTTTCCTCTATCTCTCCCAACCCTCCAATCATCTCTGTCTCTCTCCCATGGGAAGCTCCAATATTCCCTAATTAAATCACGAACTGTCGCCCACTCACGCTCCTGCATCTGCTTTTGAGGATATACTATCAGGATATCTGTTAAAGAGAAAATACATATACGGCAAAAAAGCTACTGGGAAAGACCTCACGATGCTCTCTGAGCTCAAACGAGTCCCACAGACATTTGTATTCACGTCAGCTTCCATTGAAACGCACTGTGTGAGCTTACAGCAGAATAGACCTGCCAGAATAGAGACTTCAAAAGCTCGGATCTGAAGACCACAGGGCTCAGAAGAAGATAGCGGGTCGGCTCGGATGAACACGCATGCCAACACGACCAACCCAATTGAGACTGGTGGGCTACTCAGAAATACGGCAGGTTAACCTCTAGCCCTTTTCAGACAGAACTATGAATCTTTAGGCAATTTAGTCTATTCTGTATGCTTATGATCAAGGCCTAAATATCTGGTAGCAGTGTTCATTTCATTGACGAATAATTTTCGTCATAATGTTCGTCAACGACATTTTTTTCACTGATGACAACGAGACGATAACCAACAAAAACTAAATGAATAAAAACGAGACGAAAATGTTAGGGAGGGACGATTTAGGAAGAGTCTTTCTTGAGCTCTGACACCTGCAGCCTTCGGACTGGCATGTAATATTTACAAAGAATACTTTTTATTTCTGTATCTGCTGTTTCTCCCCTGGCAGTCTCTTTTCTTTTAGCTTTTTGGTTGCATAGCTATGAGTTATGGTTATGTTAGGTTGGGATTTGATCTCTGGTTCGCTCACAACCTAACAAGAACTTATCTTCCATTAGACTAAAGGTCCGTCTGCACCAAAAAGCAATAACTATGATGACTATACAACCATCAACACTAATGGATGATAACTATATTTCATGACCATCCTTAGAATCAAGTGAACAGTGTTATTTTAGTATTAATTTATATTCTACTGTGGTACATATTAAAATATTGAATTAACTTTTATTTTTATATTTTCAAATTCAATCGTTTTCAATTTAAATTATAGTTTACATTTTAGTAACTGTGTTATATGGTTTTCTCATTTTTTTATTGTGTTCATAAAACAATTTATTTTTATTTTTTCTATATAGCTTTTATTTTTATATCAGTGTTAGTTTTACAAATGTTAGTACTTTTTATAATTTAAAGTTAGAAATGTTTTTCAAAATAGGTTTTTCATTTAATATTTATATTTTATTTCAATAACCATTTTTAATAGTTTTGGTTTTTAGTTAACAGTAACATCACTGCATATGAGGGAATCTTGCAATGTAGAATAAAAACTGTATTCAAACTCATTGCCCTGTGAAAGTGAAATTCTGGGTTGCAATGCCAACCTCAGCCCCAAACATGCACACACATGAACACCTCCATCACTGGGGTCTAATATACGTTTACTTCCTGCTGCATTGTGACCTGCAGTCTTGGCTTGAATGTACACCTTTGCTACACAGCACAGCAATCACCCTCAGTGGGCTTTTCTATAGGCAGGAGGAAATGGTGATGTAGGAAAAGCAATTATGTGATCTGCTCAGGAGAACAGTCAAAAAACAGCAAAACACAAAGCCTGACGAGAAAACACACTTTTGAGATACACAGACATGATGTTGCATTCCAGTCCCACTCGGCACTTTCAGAAATCTACACATTTATTTAACACACACAGCCTACAGAAAATGAGGTCAGACAGTAAAGCACATTCAATTCACTTTTGCAGGTTTTGCAAGCGATTCCTGGAGATGCATTACTGAGATATAAAGCCAAGAGTGAAAATCAATTACCAGCAACACGTGCGGTTTGTGTTAAATCCTGAACCTTACCCAGGATTCTACTCTATTTATTCATTTAATTGTTTTTCATTAGTGATGTCTGCTAAGACTAGCATCGCTAAAACTACAGCTCATGCTTAGGGTGTAATACTTGCGTTTACAAACCTCTAAACGCAAGTATTAAACTTTGGCTTGGAATTTATCCAGCGCCAGTTGTGCTACGAAAATGAATAATGCCTCAAATCATGCAGCTTTGTTAAGGAGAGGTGTGAACTTGCTTTTCTAAGGCCTTTTCACTCCATTTCCATTGAATTTGGGATCTGAGCCATATCTAGAGACCAGAATATTACACATGTCAACTTGGACTAGGGCTGTCAAAATTTTTTTTCGAATATTCGTCGAATTTAAAAAAAAAAAAAATCCACATTTTTAGGTCTGCGTCAGCCGTCAGGCAGCCTATCAGTGGCGCACGAAATGCGACGTCGATGTATGTGTCATTGCTTTTGTTAGCCTATCCAGTTGAACCCACTAGATGTGGTGCTGCTACGTTGTTCATTCAATATATTGCAGAAAACGAGAGCATCAGTGTGGAGATGATGTCGTTTACGTCAAAACTGAAACCAAGCCATTCACACAGAATGCATATTTATCACATTTTCTAGAGGGAAATCTATCAGCGTTGCACTTGCGTCTCGCACAAGAGAGCGGCATGTTTAGAAAGCCATGCAAAATCAATGTAAGTTCAACTAAAAACATGTCTCAAGACTTTATATCTGTTACTCAAGTGAATAATTTATACGAGCCTCCTAAACAAACCAAATCTCCAGAATTATTTGGACTTTCTAACACGACAAAAGAGGACGGTTTAGCCCACGCTACAGTTAAATGCTCATGCTGTACTACTTTGCTCTCTTGTTTTAATTTAGCTCAATCATGGCCAAGATTTATCTAAAATGAAAGAACAAATTAAATTATATTAGGCTATACAATTTATAATATACAATTTACCTAAAACAAGGTAATCATGGGAACAAATGAATATATTGTGGAAACAAATTCTTAATTCATGCCCATGATTTCTATTTTTTCTGCAGGTCTTGTGCAGGTCTCTGTATATATATTTTTATCTCAATGTGACATCTACACTATAAAGAAAGATAGGTTGAAACCCATTTGTTGCTCACACACAAAGACACACCACAGGACTGATGGCTGCTCTGCAAACGCAGGTCTGAAGGATGGCGTGAAGGTTCCAGAGATGGCGCGCTAATCAAGCCATGAAATGATAAACATCCCGACCTGCGCCATGCATCATCAACATATCACTGAGAAATGCTACACAACCATACAAGCCATGAAAAAAATCAAAAAGAGAGAGAGTGTAAAATCTAACTTCCTCCAACAGACCTGCTTTCAATTACAACACACTACGGATGCAATATACCGTTGCGTTGACCTCAAATCCACATGGATAAATGTTACAGCCACGCCATTCATCATCCGGTGAAACTGAGAAATATACAGCAACACATGATCCTATAAGGAATATGCATATGGGGAGCCAATGCCTGTGAGCAAGACCGAGCTATATGACCTCTATCAAACTTTACGTTGTAACTTGTGAGGTCATGTTAAAAACTGCAGGGTAGGAAAATAGCGTATTTTTCTACTTCCTTAATTTATACACTCCATCAGCCTCAAGGAAAAAGTAGGTTGCGCCCACCCACATGAAGCTCACTTCAGTAGGCTGGAAAGTAAGTCAAGATGAATTGTAAAAGAAAACAGTAGATGATAGTCTATTATTATTCTAAAGGACTGCTGCGGCAAGATGACGCTAGGCTTGCTTTTAGACTTATTACCCAAACATAACTCTCACACTGCTTGCTTTAATAGATCTGTACTGATATTCTTTCCTTTTAATGGTACTTGCTCAGGAAAGCATAAAACGGTGTAATACCTTGCAGCCACCAGCACAACCTAGAATCACCTGTTTTAGAACAAAACAAGCTACCAGGGTTGTGTGTCATTCAGAATTGAATTGAGAATGAAAAAGTTATTTGTAATTCCAATTCAATTCTCTTATTCTTCTTTTATATCTAAAAGTTAGTGAAAAGGCTTAAAATAAAAAAAACTTTCAGATATCAATCCACATGGGCCTAAAATTAACACTGCTCTTAAACTGGATATTTGATGAAGTCATGTTCAAATCAATGGGGCAAATCACATATCAATAATTTCCACTAAAATGTCTTATTAAAGTGTGTACATTTTAGGTGAACACATTTGGTGGCATTAAAATATTGCTCTGAAACAGAAACAGAACAGCCTCAATAAGCAGCACTAAAACATGAACGAGATGTATATGCCATTTTAACCCAAACTCATAAACATCTCATAAACAGAGACCTCAAAAATGAAACATTGGACTTCTTACACATTATGTGACAGTAATACCACTAAACAAAAATGAAAGTGTGTTTTACTTTCATTTACTGTATATTATCATTAGCAGGTAATAAAAACAGAAACAACCCTTATTTATATAGCCGAGTCAGAAACTGTAACATACACCAGCATTTCACAAAATATTTCCCTTAAAAAAATTTAGGTGTGAAACAGGTATGGCTGAGGAATGGGGTTTGGCCAAGAAAAATTTTTCAGTCAAAATATTTATTTTTGCTTTAACCCCTGACTCTAAAAGTTAGTGAAAAGGCTTAAAATAAAAAAAACTTTCAGATATCAATCCACATGGGCCTAAAATTAACACTGCTCTTAAACTGGGTGTGAAACAGGTATGGCTGAGGAATGGGGTTTGGCCAAGAAAAAATTTTCAGTCAAAATATTTATTTTTGCTTTAACCCCTGACTACTACAACAATTATTACAGCTTTTGTTTAAAAGAATAATCACACAATACACTATTTCTTCCATGTTTTAATTTTAATGGTAAACCCTTTGTTTGCCAAAAAATAAAGAGTTTAACTACACTCAACCAACACCAGGGATGGCAGTTTTTGCCAGAGCCCTTGTTATTCTTAATTTTGACATTAATTTTAATTTTTACACCAGACATCGGTTATCGGTCTACTTGATCTGTAATAATCGGTATCGGCCTTGAAAAACATATCGGTCGACCCCTAGTTTGTATATGAACTCGAAATCAACCCCAACTTTGCATTAAAAAGCATCACAAGATCTCCTAACCGAAGATCACACTCTTTGTTATATTGCAGCCATTTGCTAAAATCATTTAAGTTTTTTTTTTCCTCATTAATGTACACACAGCACCCCATATTGACAGAAAAACACAGAATTGTTGACATTTTTGCAGATTTATTAAAAAAGAAAAACTGAAATATCATATGGTCCTAAGTATTCAGACCCTTTGTTCAGTATTTAGTAGAAGCACCCTTTTGATCTGATACAGCCATGAGTCTTTTTGGGAAAGCTGCAACAAGTTTTTCACACCTGGATTTGGGGATCCTCTGCCCTTCCTCCTTGCAGATCCTCTCCAGTTCTGTCAGGTTGGATGGTAAACGTTGGTGGACAGCCATTTTTAGGTCTCTCCAGAGATGCTCAATTGGGTTTAAGTCAGGGCTCTGGCTGGGCCATTCAAGAACAGTCACAGAGTTGTTGTGAAGCCACTCCTTCATTATTTTAGCTGTGTGCTTAGGGTCATTGTCTTGTTGGAAGGTAAACCTTCGGCCCAGTCTGAGGTCCTGAGCACTCTGGAGAAGGTTTTCGTCCAGAATATCCCTGTGCTTGGCCGCATTCATCTTTCCCTCGATTGCAACCAGTCGTCCTGTCCCTGCAGCTGAAAAACACCCCCACAGCATGATGCTGCCACCACCATGCTTCACTGTTGGGACTGTATTGGACAGGTGATGAGCAGTGCCTGGTTTTCTGCTTTTTAATAAATCTGCAAAAATGTCAACAATTCTGTGTTTTTCTGTCAATATGGGGTGCTGTGTGTACATTAATGAGGAAAAAAAATTAACTTAAATGATTTTAGCAAATGGCTGCAATATAACAAAGAGTGAAAAATTTAAGGGGGTCTGAATACTTTCCGTACCCACTGTATAGCTGCTAATTGTATTTGTTGTTTGCTGATTTTCAAATATAAAACTTATTGAAATGTTTTCAGTGTGTGTATCAGTTCTTTTTGAACGTTTTCATCTAATTTTAACAAAACCGTGATAATACTGATAATCGTGATAACTTTGGTCACTATAATCCAAACTTGGTCCAAAGTTTTTGAACCGTAACATTTTTTATGTTTTTTTTAAAGAAGCCTCTTCTGCTCACCAAGCCTGCATTTATTTGATCCAAAGTACAGCAAAAACAGTAACATTTTGAAATATTTTTTTTTTATTTAAACTTTCTATTTGAATATATTTTAAAATGTAATGTATTCCTGTGATTTCAAAGCAACATTTATCTGAAATAGAAATCTTTTGTAACATTATAAATGTCTTTATCATCACTTTATCAATTTAAAGGATCCTTGCTAAATAAAAGTATTAATTTATATAAATAGAAAGCAGTTATTTTAAATAGTAAAAATATTTCACAGTATTACTGCTTTTGCTGTATTTTGTATCAAATAAATGCAGGCTTGGTGAGCAGAAGAGAATTCTTTAAAAAACAAAAAATCTTACTGTTCAAAATCTTTTGACTGGTAGTGTATATTACAATGTTTAATAATTCATTCAAATTAATTAAACACTTAAATAGACTGCAGCAATAATATTTTGCCACAAATTATTTTGTTTAGTTCAGAATCGTGGGAGAATCGTGATCTCGATTTGAGACAAAAATCGTGATTCCCAAATTATCCAGAATCGTGCAGCTCTATTCCCAATGCACACAAACGTCCCAGATTACGGAGTGCCCTGTTGCTTACAGTGTATACGTCATTTTATTTGTATACATAAAATATTTTTCATTTGTGAAAAATACTGTAGTAGGATAACAGAATCAAGTTGTCATCTAAAGTATCCATCTATCTATCTATCGGCCACCCTGCTCTGTAAGATATCTGCATCAGCTGTCAAAAAAAACAACAATATCGGTTGAGCACTACACTAAAAATTGTGGAAATAAACAGATAGACAATTAAATCAATATATATATAGGCTATATGTGTGTGTGTATAGATATAGATACATATATAAATTTTTAGTATTTATATAAAATGTTCTCTTTTTTACTGTGAAAAAACAACAGACGTTTATATGATATACCATTAAACATACATATACATATATACACCATTAAAGAGCTGTTAAAACAATTAAGGGATGGACTGGCAAAGCAACAAAAAAATTGATCGTTAAAGAATGTTAAAATTATAGAATGTTAAAGTGGTAAAAAAAATAAAATAATACAAAATAATTCACAGAATGTTAAATCAACAAAATTATAAAACAATAGACCTTTAAAGCGATAGACCGTTACAGCGAATAAAGGACAGACCATTAAAGTGATAAAACATTGTACCATTAAAGCAACAGATGAAAGCAATAAAAAGAGCTTCTTGTGGATACATTTACACTATACATGCTAGGAGAGTAAACTCCTTGAAATGCTCTCATACCATCCTCAGCTGCGCATTTATCAAAGCAAAATACAACAGCAGCTGTAATTTTAAAACAAGCTTTTATATATGCTGAAAATGTTGAGAGAGGGAACGCCTGTTATCCTGCAGCACTGTTTGTGATGAAACATGGTTAAAGCCTAAACATATTAGATTCTCCTGCAGCTTTGAAAATGATAATGATCTTCAATATAAAGTTATAAACAACAAAGTGCGGTGAGCTTTCACACTGATATACTCTAGTCATCAATCCTGCTCCCTACATGGCACAAGACGAGAGTCCTGATTGGCCGGCTGTGAGGGCGCCCCAATAAATAAGCCTTCCTATTGGCTGCACGAATGTTCTTCATTAAAAGGATTCCACGGACAAGGGGATGACCTTAAATGGGCTGCAGAGCATTCTTATGATAAATGAGTATGAAAATATAAGCCAACCTTCCCCCAATATTCCTTCCTCATAAAAAACACAGAAGAAAAACAATGCAAGGAGGAAAACAGCTCACATATTTTGTATTAAGACTGGAAGAAATGGGTTAGAGACAAATGGCACTTTTCCACTGCATGGTACGGCACGGTACGGCTCGGTACGGTTCACTTTTGGGGGGTTTTCCACTGGGTACAGTATTTAAACTTTCTATTTGAATATATTTTAAAATGTAATGTATTCCTGTGATTTCAAAGCAACATTTATCTGAAATAGAAATCTTTTGTAACATTATAAATGTCTTTATCATCACTTTATCAATTTAAAGGATCCTTGCTAAATAAAAGTATTAATTTATATAAATAGAAAGCAGTTATTTTAAATAGTAAAAATATTTCACAGTATTACTGCTTTTGCTGTATTTTGTATCAAATAAATGCAGGCTTGGTGAGCAGAAGAGAATTCTTTAAAAAACAAAAAATCTTACTGTTCAAAATCTTTTGACTGGTAGTGTATATTACAATGTTTAATAATTCATTCAAATTAATTAAACACTTAAATAGACTGCAGCAATAATATTTTGCCACAAATTATTTTGTTTAGTTCAGAATCGTGGGAGAATCGTGATCTCGATTTGAGACAAAAATCGTGATTCCCAAATTATCCAGAATCGTGCAGCTCTATTCCCAATGCACACAAACGTCCCAGATTACGGAGTGCCCTGTTGCTTACAGTGTATACGTCATTTTATTTGTATACATAAAATATTTTTCATTTGTGAAAAATACTGTAGTAGGATAACAGAATCAAGTTGTCATCTAAAGTATCCATCTATCTATCTATCGGCCACCCTGCTCTGTAAGATATCTGCATCAGCTGTCAAAAAAAACAACAATATCGGTTGAGCACTACACTAAAAATTGTGGAAATAAACAGATAGACAATTAAATCAATA
Source organism: Sinocyclocheilus grahami (assembly GCF_001515645.1). Classification (NCBI taxonomy): domain Eukaryota; kingdom Metazoa; phylum Chordata; class Actinopteri; order Cypriniformes; family Cyprinidae; genus Sinocyclocheilus; species Sinocyclocheilus grahami. The sequence continues at coordinate 702,424 of NW_015505520.1, read as the reverse complement.
TATATATAGGCTATATGTGTGTGTGTATAGATATAGATACATATATAAATTTTTAGTATTTATATAAAATGTTCTCTTTTTTACTGTGAAAAAACAACAGACGTTTATATGATATACCATTAAACATACATATACATATATACACCATTAAAGAGCTGTTAAAACAATTAAGGGATGGACTGGCAAAGCAACAAAAAAATTGATCGTTAAAGAATGTTAAAATTATAGAATGTTAAAGTGGTAAAAAAAATAAAATAATACAAAATAATTCACAGAATGTTAAATCAACAAAATTATAAAACAATAGACCTTTAAAGCGATAGACCGTTACAGCGAATAAAGGACAGACCATTAAAGTGATAAAACATTGTACCATTAAAGCAACAGATGAAAGCAATAAAAAGAGCTTCTTGGGGATACATTTACACTATACATGCTAGGAGAGTAAACTCCTTGAAATGCTCTCATACCATCCTCAGCTGCGCATTTATCAAAGCAAAATACAACAGCAGCTGTAATTTTAAAACAAGCTTTTATATATGCTGAAAATGTTGAGAGAGGGAACGCCTGTTATCCTGCAGCACTGTTTGTGATGAAACATGGTTAAAGCCTAAACATATTAGATTCTCCTGCAGCTTTGAAAATGATAATGATCTTCAATATAAAGTTATAAACAACAAAGTGCGGTGAGCTTTCACACTGATATACTCCAGTCATCAATCCTGCTCCCTACATGGCACAAGACGAGAGTCCTGATTGGCCGGCTGTGAGGGCGCCCCAATAAATAAGCCTTCCTATTGGCTGCACGAATGTTCTTCATTAAAAGGATTCCACGGACAAGGGGTTGACCTTAAATGGGCTGCAGAGCATTCTTATGATAAATGAGTATGAAAATATAAGCCCACCTTCCCCCAATATTCCTTCCTCATAAAAAACACAGAAGAAAAACAATGCAAGGAGGAAAACAGCTCACATATTTTGTATTAAGACTGGAAGAAATGGGTTAGAGACAAATGGCACTTTTCCACTGCATGGTACGGCACGGTACGGCTCGGTACGGTTCACTTTTGGGGGGTTTTCCACTGGGTACAGTACCTGGTACTTTTTTTAGTACCACCTCGGTTGGGGTTCCAAGTGAACCGTACCGTTACCAAACCGTGCCGTGTAAACTCTGCTGATTGGCCGGAGAGAATCGTCACTACCTGCGTCACTGAACTTGCGACACAAACACAACAGAACCGCTAGATTTAAATCAGCACAGCCAGCGAAGGATCGAACGCAACTGTTTTGAACGAGCGCACCTTTTTTTAACAACCAAAACGTTTTGTTGTCTGTTGTGGAAGAACAGACGTTCCTCTCGTTGATAGCAGAGGAGCGGATCCAGCAAGAGCGTGATAGGGCGACGCGGAATGAAAAAGTTTGAAATGACATTAAGGTGAATAAATGATGACGTGATGATTGGTTAACTTTTAAATCAACACTGACATCCATTTATAATCCAGTATATATATGATTATTTATAAATAATTTAAGAATTAAATTTAATAACTTAATATATAAAATGTATTATTTTTAATTAAATTTCATGTTAATAATGTCATAACTGACAGTCTCATCAAAAAAAAAATCATGGCTGATATTTTATTCTGGTTCTTTTGTCACACTGGAAAAAATGTTAGCGCAGGCGCAGAGCTGGGTAGATTACGTGAAAATTGTAATCCGTTACGGATTCCAAATTACATGACAAAAATTGTAGTTAGTAACAATCCTTTACATTACAGGTAATATAATCAGACTACTTTTTGATTACTTTTAGATTACCTTTGACCTAACTTGTTTATCACATTGATTTAATCTGGTACCATATTGATATAAAAATGCAAATAAAGAGAGAAAATGCTATTAACATAATGAAGTGCACACTACGTCAAGGTTTCACAAACTGGGGCTCGTGAACTGCAGGGGATTTGCGAGTTCAATGAAAAGCTAATAATTAAATTATAAAAATGTAAAATTAAAAATCATTTTAAAATCAAAAAATCAAAATCAATTTGTGTGAATGTCCACAAAACCACAAAGCACAAGCACAAGCATTAGGCTATTTTAGAAAGAAACATTTAAAAGATGAAAAAGATGAATTAGGAGGAATCAATTTTGTGTTTTGCTATTGTGTGAATAATATGTAATCACGTAATCAATAAAAAAGTAACTGTAGTCTGATTACGTGTATTTTAAAATACTTACATTTAAAGTACTTAATTTTTGGAATCTGATTCCGTATTCCAGATTGCATGTAATTAGTTACTACCCTGCTCTGCGCAGACGTGTAGTTTGCTATGGTTGTATTCCACACATTATGACAAATGGAGTAGGTCATCTGGGTATTTGTTGCATACAGAAGATTCACACACTATGCACAGATTTCCAAACAGTTTAGAGATGCCTCCACTGAAGGCCTCGCTCTGAAGAGATTCACAGTCCCTTGGGAAAGTGTAAATAACAGAATCAATCTGGGAGGTTTAGAGACAGAGTGTCTCTGGAGGGGGAAGTCACACCTGGAGATATTGAAGCATCAGGAGATGATGCTGAGCTTGTTCCAGAAGCCTGCAGGGGCATCGAGACCCCATGTGGTGCCATCTTCATTTCACAATCACTCCCACACACATTCACAAAGCTGGTGTTTTCTTACATGTTCTACAGGGCAGATGATAAAACAGTTGGAGGAAATCCCATTCATTCCTCGTTTTGCATGAAACGCTGCAGTCTGCAGGTCTCACAAAAGATTGAATCGCCTGTGAAATTTGTAACAGTGTTTAGAAGTGGCAATGAAAACTCAGTAGATCATAAATTAGTACTCACATAACATGACCTTTGTAGAAAAGTACATTTAGATATATAAAGAAAAGTCCATGTCACATTTCAGCACAAAACCAAAGAAAAAAACAAACACGCAAACAAAAACTATATTTTTGCATAAAGAAATGTAATCCAGTATTAAGACCCTTACAGCCAAAAATATATATATATTTGTATTCAAAATAGATTAATTTTTTTTGGCACATAAATAAAAAAAATATATACTGTGAGGTCTGACAGCATTCTGTCTATACATTCACAATACAGCATGGCCTCAAATGTCCTGCTTTTAAAAAGTGGGACATAAATGAATAAAAATATACAGCAATATTCATCAAATTCCACGTTTCAGATAAAAGATGTAGTCCCTGATATTTAAAAGGGTGGTTCTAATGCTATTTCAATGCATTCTGAGTTATTTACACTGTTAAAGAGTTGGATTCTCATGCTAAACATCAAGCGTAGCATTAGTTCTGGCAGGTCACGTTAGTCAAGCTCGCATCAGCTGGCTCTCAGCTGATCCCCATCTACCTATAGGAATACGACACCTATCTAAGCATTCATATATAAGGTCCCTCAGTATTATCAGCAGTTTTCACATTGCTCAATAGCTAATTACCCTCCTCCATCCCCAGCTCCTCCTCTGTCAGTCAGGCTTCAGCATTCACAAAATCGCACTCAAAATCGCCGACGATTCATTGCCGAATTTGAACGCGATTTTGTGTAGCTTGTCAGTGAAGTAAATGCCGCTCCATCTGAAAGCACGTGCTGGAGATTTACTACTAATCACCAGAAGCGGCTTTACTGACGAGATGCGCATGAAAATCGCATTTGATTTTCTGCACAGCCCTACTGAGCAGTCCCAGTGATAAAATATCCTGGTCATGAGCTGGAATCGCAGGCGGTGAGTAAAACTGCATCACATTTCTGTGTTTTGTTGCCAATCAGCCCATGACTCTTAAGCTCCTCCCACGGCACGCCTCCAGGAGCTTGGCTGTTTTCGGAGAGAAGCGTAAAGCTGTATCTTTCTTTTATAAATCTGATAAAACTAAAGACTCTTCTGAGATATGAAGGATGCAATGCTACTATATAGGTACTCAAGATTAACATGAGATTGGCGAAAATGTGTGTGTAATGTCCCCTTTAAACTACAACAGCGAAATCCACAGTAGCAATGTAAACAGGTGATTCGTCTCATATGTTTTGCGCTGCCTTGCTATCTGTTGCCTACATAGGTAGCATCATAACTGTAGTGATGGGCAGAGCGAGGCTTCATGAATCACTGAAACAGTTGAAGCAAATGTGCCGAATTGTGTAGAGGCTTCGAAACAATCTTCGACACCCATCTCCACAGCGACACCAAGTGGTCACTTGTACGTGTTGCTCTGCCCTGACAATGATTTACGAATGATAACCTACACGTTGTTTATGTCAAACAATAAAGTGTGTCTACATCATTGTAAGAGCAATTAATTTTTTTTTTCTTTTTCATTGTTTTTTTTTTTTTTTTTAATAATGTGTTTAGTTTTTAACATGTGTCTGACAACTACATGAGCTTGGTTTTGTAACCTTTAAGATCCTCATTGTGAATAATTATAGGTTATTTTGGTCATAAGAAGAAGTGAACATTAATAAAAGAAATCAAGCCACAATGTGTCATTTGTTACATTGTGAGATTTTTATTTTGCCACCTGTCTGTCGAAACACTTATGAACCGCACCGAAGCTTCATTTAGCCGTTGTCACGTGACATGGCTGTTTTGAATCACACTTCGGAGCAGTGTTTCGAAACATCTACGTCAGTTTCGCCTCAGCCATCCCTACATAACTGAAAATTAGACTAATTTTGGACCAATTAGCAATATTTTTCATAGGAAAAGGATGCTACTGTTCAAAAGTTAGGGGTCAGTAAGATTTTCTTCTTTTTTGATAGTAATTAATAGTTTTAATCAGCAAGGATGCATTAAATTGATTGATGCATCACAGCTTCCACAAAAATATTAAAAACATTTTTATGTTGAAACTGTTTTCAGCATAAAAATAAGAACTATTTCTTAAGCAGCAAATCAGTATATTAGCATGATTTCTGAAGGATCGTGTAACACTGAATACTGCAGTAATGATGCTGAAAATAATGAGTAATGATACTGAAAGCTTTGTCAGAAATAAATTACATTTTAAAATATTCAAACAGAAAACAGTTATATCAAATCGCAATAATATTTCACATTATTCTGTATTTTTGATCAAATAAATGCAGACTCGGTGAGCATAGACTTCTTAAAAAACATTTTGAAAGGTAGTGTATTAACAGCAATACATAGCAAAACAGAAATATTGGGTAAAATTTTACATTTTTTATTAGATTGGGCTATTGTATCAATAACTTTTGGTACTGAATAAAACATTTCTAAACTACATTTCAACTCACAACTTGTTTGTTATCTTGAGTTTCTACACTAAGCTTGTCGTAATGCATTTTCTGTGAAATGCAAACAAGCTACATAATTTGTTCTCAGAAGTGCATCTAGATAGGCAGCTCACTATAATTTGGAACAGGGAGAGATAAAGTTATTCTGCTTCTTATCTACAAATCATTTACACTCCATCCTGTACTAGGGTTGCAGACACTATCATTTCCTTATCACCATCTGAACTGGAGCAGAATTGGGTTCTCTCGGAAAACGAGAACACACACACACACACACACACACACACACACACACACACAAAAAGTGTGCACATTGCCAGTCTAAGCGTTTCTGAAGCTGTTACATCCATGCAACACACTCACACACACACACACACACACACACACACACACAAAAAGTGTGCACATTGCCAGTCTAAGCGTTTTTGAAGCTGTTACATCCATGCACATGAATGGAAGCTCAATGAGAGAGAAAAGCGGTTGAACAGCATTTTAACATCAAGTTCGCTGGCAATGGAGGATATGACCATCCCTCACCATGCAGCAGATATACATCCATAACTAGACAAATACCACAAACGCACATACACTGCACACAACGCATGGGTTACAAATTACGAGGTACAAGTCAAATTAATTTTCTGATGCTACATTATTAAAGCTTAACATGAATACAAAACTGTGAACAGCAATCTCCCACAATGCAATCTGATCAGAATGAAGCGCTGTAAAATGTAAAACACCTCCGTATGAATTTCTGTCACCTCTGATTATAACACAATCATTCACATGTCTCTTACAGGTCGGGTGAGAACTCCTAACAGCCAATAAATTAACATAATTTTACATTCAATTACCATGAACAATTTAAAGCATTTATCCAGAGCACCCAGCCCTTGTAATTTGATTAGGAAGAATCTCCCTGATATTATCTGTTATTTCTTTTCTCTGAGAATAGAAAGATCTGAATGTATTTTTTATGAAAAGTCCTAGAGACACTGGTCTATAACAGGGAGACAGACCTTTTAAGACACCACTCGGCTCAGTCTGTCTTGATTAATATTTGATGATCAGCGGAACAGACCGGTCCTGATGCTTATTGATCTCCACTATTACCCCACGGTTATAATATAGACCAGCGTTTCCAGGAGACTGCAGACACCTTCTCGATCCTGGAAGTTACCGTCAGTCAAAAATCTTATCCGAGCTCTGAAAGACCAGACATCACATTACACAAAGATCATGACATTACGGTACCCAAAGTCCCGTCCCACAGCCGGCTAAAATGGTAAGGGCCTAGAGGCACATCACCATAGTAAAGGGTCATAAAACGATGGGTTAGGAGAAGATTCAGATATCAAATGATGACAACAGCAATTTGATATTCAATGCATAAAATTAATAAATGTACCCCCAAAACAAATGTAAAATTAATAATAAATATAAATATATTTTATACATAAAAAAACAAATCTAAAAAATATATAATAATAATAATAATTAATTTTCCCTCATGTTAAATCGTTATTATTATAATTGTTGTTAATAATCATAATATTGTTTTATTATTTCATAAAAATACTTTTGATATAACGTATTATTTTTAATATTATTTTTGTTATTTAAAAAATAAATTATTAGTAACAATACTTTACAAAAGTATTAATAAAATGATTAAATATTACTACTACCATTTCTACTAATAATAATACTTTTAGTGTTTACACATGTGTATTACACATATATATACATATATATATACACACAAGTTTTATATAATAATAATAACAATAATAAGTTATTTAATGCATAATTTTATGTATTGAATATTACATTTCTAATAAATACTTTGTAAAAACTACTAAATTATTATTATTGTTATTATTAAAAATAATTATATCAATAATATTGTTGCCACTTGAAGTGAAGACTTCAAACGTGGCTCATCCTATTTTAATTTAGAACTATTAATTTTATAATAAAGCATTCACCGTGGAAAAATAACGAGCAAATGTTAAGCAATGCATCATGGAATCAATTTGCCCTTTAAAACACCATTAAGGAATGCAGTAGATCAAATCTAAGTGCATCAGAGCAGAGATAACATGTCATATGAGTTTTTAATTAAGCATTGTTTTCGGTTGCATTTGCAGCTAATGTTGTTGTGTGCTCGTACGATCGAAAAACCAGACCCCCCCTATTCCTTTTTCTGCTGTCTTTCTGCTGTGGAGGGCTATTAATGGTTAAGATTACTACGCCAGAACGTCCTTGAGCTCCCAGCAGGACGGCCCCTCCTCTCTGTGCGAAGACAGATTCTTCTCAGCAAGAAAATGGCCTGGATTAAGACGAGGACATGACAGACCTGTTCTGCAGATCGGTGTGGCCAAAACCCATTGTTAAAAGCTCAGAAGAGGCGTTGAGAAAACAGAGAACCCATTTGACCCTTCACCCTCACAGGGTTTTCTGTTACAGATTTAAAGGTACAGCAATGCTGTACTCACTGAATACAGGTTTGGGCAATGCTATGATCATGTAAACCGGTGTAAACCACTCTGGAGATGGTGGGTGGATGGTAAGGATTCATTTCACAGAGGTCTTTAGAGTTCAACATGGATGGCAGCATTAGTACAGCATACTAGCACTTACACGACTTGATTTGACAGTGGGTGTAGAGAAAGCAAACATATATGTGCTCTCATTCGCCCTAAGCAACATCCCACGCATACACACCAACATATATATATATATGTATCCCATACAGCAGACTCATAATCATGCATGCAGTCAATAAAAATAATCTCCACTGGCCACGCAACACCACCAAGGTCACGTAAACCCACAGTAAATGAAAACATGGTGTACATTTTTTTGAAGGAAAAAAAAGATGAAGGGTGGATGGTTGCCAGGGAGTTGATATGCAGTTGATAGGAAGAGAAATTTACTGAATTAATTCATTTCACAGAGGTCTTTAGAGTTCAACATGGATGGCAGCATTAGTACAGCATACTAGCACTTACACGACTTGATTTGACAGTGGGTGTAGAGAAAGCAAACATATATGTGCTCTCATTCGCCCTAAGCAACATCCCACGCATACACACCAACATATATATATATATATGTATCCCATACAGCATACTCATAATCATGCATGCAGTCAATAAAAATATTCTCCACTGGCCACGCAACACCACCAAGGTCACGTAAACCCACAGTAAATGAAAACATGGTGTACATTTTTTTGAAGGAAAAAAAAAGATGAAGGGTGGATGGTTGCCAGGGGGTTGATATGCAGTTGATAGGAAGAGGAATTTACTGAATTGCAACTTAAAGTAATTTAAAACAAGCAATGCAATCTGGCAAATTAAGTGTTCTTCATCCATCTATCCATTCGTCCATCCGTCCATCTATTATCCATCTCTTTATTCAACAATCTGTCTATCCATCCATCCATCCAATATCCATCTATCCAACTATTCTATCTATCTATCTATCTATCTATCTATCTATCTATCTATCTATCTATCTATCTATCTAACAATCTATTCATCCATCTATCCATCCATCCAACAGCATTGTTATTGTTAACTAACACTTAAACTTTTTTGGTCATTAAAATTAAACAAATAAAATATAATTATTATATGGAAACTTAAAATTAAAAAAATGCTGGACAATAAATCAATTTATAAGTGTTCTTCATCCATCTATCCATTCGTCCATCCGTCCATCTATTATCCATCTCTTTATTCAACAATCTGTCTATCCATCCATCCATCCAATATCCATCTATCCAACTATTCTATCTATCTATCTGTCCAACAATCTATTCATCCATCTATCCATCCATCCAACAGCATTGTTATTGTTAACTAACACTTAAACTGGAGTTGAAGTACTAAAATTAATAAACTAAAATACATTCAATTAATGTGAAGTTTAATTAAAGCTATATAGAAATATGAAAAATAATACAAATGACAAAAGCACATACAATTACCGAAACCTACACTAAAATTAAATAAACAACAATTCTAAAATAACAGATCTGTAAGGCCTTCAAACATCAAAGATCTTAACAAGCCTTTTTCAAGCAAACATTTAAGTTTGTCTTAAACTTTGCTTTTCTAGATAAAACAATTATTAATTTCAGTTCACTTTAATGCTATTACATTCATATCTGAAATTTGGCATCCTGTTTGCTACCTCAATTTAAATTCAAGAATTTTAAAAGGCATTCTCAATTAAATTCTGAATGCCACACAACCCTACATGTTGTGCAGTTGCTACGGTGTCCTGGGTGGTTGCTAGGGCATTGCCCAAGTCTCTATACTAGCTATATAGAAATATGAAAAATAATACAAATGACAAAAGCACATACAATTACCGAAACCTACACTAAAATTAAATAAACAACAATTCTAAAATAACAGATCTGTAAGGCCTTCAAACATCAAAGATCTTAACAAGCCTTTTTCAAGCAAACATTTAAGTTTGTCTTAAACTTTGCTTTTCTAGATAAAACAATTATTAATTTCAGTTCACTTTAATGCTATTACATTCATATCTGAAATTTGGCATCCTGTTTGCTACCTCAATTCAAATTCAAGAATTTTAAAAGGCATTCTCAATTAAATTCTGAATGCCACACAACCCTAAATGTTGTGCAGTTGCTACGGTGTCCTGGGTGGTTGCTAGGGCATTGCCCAAGTCTCTATACCATCCTGGTCTCTAGATAATGGCTTGGATCTATGGGAAATGTTACTCAGTTAAGAAATATCAATTAGAAACAAATACACTTAATTCCCAGTGGAAAACGAATGGGTTTGTTTGGGCATGTTATGACAAATTAGATCATATCAAATATGTAATTAATTCAAATCATTAGCATTCATCCCACCAGCACACAAAACAGCATTTAAATGGAGAAGCAGATCAATTGGCTCTGTGAATCCAGAGAAACACTCATTTATCCCTGAACACAACAATAACCGCTGAGTTAATCTGGAATTGTTCAAAAGTATCCTGCTTAGTGGTCGACCAATATTGTTTTTTTGACAGCTGATGCCGATATCTTGGAAAGCCGGGTGGCCGATGGCCGATATAAATTATATTTATTATCATTAATATTTAAGAAATTTGAAAATGGATTAAAAAATAATTTTGTAAAATAAACATACTTAAACTTTAGATGACAAAGTATATCCCACAAATAAATAAATATTTTTTATAATTAAAAGGGAAGTAAACTAACCAACAGAGCACTCAGTATTCTGGGAAGTTTGTGTGCATTGGGAATCATATTTTTTCAAATAAAGCCAAGGTAACCCTTATAACACACATCATACATACATGCACAGCACACAGTGAAAATGACAGGAATTTATGAATTTATGTTTAAAGCATTCAATTTGCACGGACCGAAAGTCACACATGCACACTTCACAAGATCTCACAACTGGATTCGACTAAGTTTGCAAGGTTTGTGAAATGAAATTTTCATTAGCCATTCAAAGATTTGTTTAAATGATGTAAATGAGTATTTGCTGAATGCTGACCGCAAATGAGAACGTATTATAATGTTTGCCTTTCTATTACTAATAATATAAAAGCAATCGTTATAATACTTTTTGTATACATTTTAATTCCTTTGTTTAACAGTTCTATCGGATTATTAGACAGACTTCTATCCATATTAGACAGAACTGAACGATGCCAGTGAACAGGGAGAATGTGAGCACTGTGTGCTCAGGCACTGTCGCACTCAGCGCCGTCAAAATAAAAGTCCGGCACGCCGTCAAAATAATGGTCCCGCCTCGAACGCATCAGCCAAACAGAAAAACGTATCGGCCGATGCCGATATTTCAGCCGATATTTGAAAAATTTCAAATATCGGCCGATATATCAGCATTGGCGATATATCGGTCGACCACTAATCCTGCTAATACACAATCAAATTCAATAAACCATATGGTGAAGGAACCAACTGTGGACATGTTGGGCGGAAATCAAAGGTCTTCAGGCAACAGCATCAATGGCCTGGCAGAGACGCTCAAGGCTGTGATCAATAGCAGCAGAATGTGAATATTGATTATGTGTGTGTTTTATGAGGAGTAGTGTTACAGGCCATTGGGGGTTGGAGGTAATGAGAATAGAATGGAGCTGATGTGAAGGCAGTACGGGGTTACTGTAGCTAATTAATCCCCCGTGTGTTGTCTTTTGACTGCTCCATATGTGATACTTCCAGTTACTCGCTCTCATCTGTGGAAATTCCATCAATTATGGGATTTGGGTGGGGGAGAAGGCCCCAGGGAGAGGGATTCTGGGTGAAGCATGCCAGAGGAGATCACGTACACACGCACAGATGCTCTACAGGTGTAATGGACTGGATGAAAGTAGGTGAACGGGGAACACCTGCCAAGAGGCAACTGGAATTTGGATCAGGTTAGAGAGGTTACAGGTGCTTTATGAAATAAAACTCAATCTCACTCTCTGAGTTCATGCAAAGGTTTGTGAGTTCATGTGCATGGCACATGCAATCTTGACCAATTTTTGCAACAAAAAAGAAAAAAATTATGATTATAGACAACACAAAATGGTATTCACAATGCATTTAACTTCTAGAATGTGACATATTTCAAAGTGATACTAAATATTCAGTGAGAAATGTATGCCGGGCATTCAAAACAGCTAAACAGAGCGCACAGCATTTTAAAAGTGCTCAGGCTGCTAAAAAAAAAACAGTGTATCCGTATATATCATTCAAAAGTTTGGGGTCGATAATTATTTAATTTTTTTT
>NW_015505520.1:675985-690200 GCF_001515645.1 Sinocyclocheilus grahami | reverse complement strand
ACAGTCCTCCATAAAATGTGCTGGACACATCCGAATATTTGGGTTGACGTGTTCTGGAACAGTGTTGTAAATACAACTTAACCACTGATTTCTAGTCGTGTCCATTTTTGGAAGGCCAAACAAAGTAGTTTCGCTTTCACAACGAAACACAGCGTCACACACGGCGGCCTTGAGTGAGTAGAGGCCGGGGGATAAAGTGAGGAACGGCCGGAGGACTAGCGTGAGCAGAGGCGGCGGATTCGACGAAGGAGTGTCCGGAGGGCTTGCGGAAAAACCACATGTGACGACCCCGGGCTGGACTCCGCTTCGTCCACGGTGAAAGCCGATCCGGCGATCCACAGTGCAAAGTTGTAGTATTTCCTCAGCAACCAGCACGGATCAGCTCTAGGCATAACGAAGCAAGTATCGTCCTCTTTTGGAAGGCCAAACAAAGTAGTTTCGCTTTCACAACGAATCACACAGCGCATTCACAACATGGCGGCAGCAACAATACTACAGCCAGAATAAAAGTTACGCCTTCTTTCTTTGCGTGAACATTTGGGCGGCGTTATGCAAATCTTCCCACATCGTGATGTAGACATGTGGGGGCGTGTTAGAACGAGCCGTTTTAGGTAGGTGTGGCTGAGTCTTAACTTTTATAAAGAATATCTCTTTGGATTTGAGACTTTAGTCTTTGCAACTTTACAGATCTTCTTTATGCACCAAGAGCTTGTAACACTCCAAAGAGAAAGGAAAAATTGAAATCGCATCATATGACCCCTTTAAACTAAAATATTTCAACACCATTGATTCAGTACCATGGTATTTATCAAAATTACTATCTAACACCACTACCATTATTTCTAAGAATAATTTTAATAAAGATTTAAGACAGTGAATAAGGTTCGGACAGAAGTCATTTGTAATTGTAATTTATTCCAGTGTTATTACCGCATGTGCTGTGCAAGTTCAATTCTAGATCTTATTACCTGCTGATCTTCCCGATTCCTTGATTATTGCTGTGCCAATATTACAATTTTGGCCAAAGCAATAAGCTGATAATTGCTTTCATGTTATGGTTGACAGCAGATAAATGACTGATATTAAAAATTTACTATTTTGTCTAAATAAATTTAAACTAAAATCAGCAAATTCAAATGCTACCTGTGCATTTAGGCTTTACAACATTGTAATGTACAGCATGAAAAATTAATATTTTTTATGAGATTCACTGAAAATTACATTTAACAGTGTTTTAAAATGATTAGTGTCTTTAAAGATTAACTTTGAGTGCTAGATGATGGCAAAGGCCACCTAATTATTAATATGAGCATGCACAATTAAATATCCAAAATCAGCCAATATCGTAAAAAAAAAGACTCTAATATCAGACTACAATACAATATGGTACAATGTGCATCCCTATACAAAGTGGCAAAACTGCAAAAATTAGATGTGAACATTAACAAATTACAAGCTTAAATGGACAGTTCACTCAAAAACGAAAACTCTATCCCAATCTTTTGTCATTTCAACCCTCTATGCATTTCTTTATTATGCGGAACAAAAAAAGAAGATATTTTTAAATGCCTCAATGTTTTTTTGCTCATACAATGAAAATCAATGGGTTCAAAACAACATTGGACCACATTGTTGAACAAAAGCTATTATTGCTCATTGTATGGACAAAAACAGTTGACAGATTCTTCAAAATATCTTCTTTTGTGCTCTGCAGAAGACTAAAAATTTGTGAGGGTGAGTAAGAGACAGAATTAAAATTTTTGGGGTGAACTATCCCTTTAATTTTAAGCATTTATTTTTAAACCAGACAAGAGTGAAAAAATTGTTAAAAGCACCAAAGTAAACACCACTGGAGATTTATGTTATTCCAAAAAAGGATACATTTTTGTAACAATATAGAAAATCTATAAAGGAATTCAGAATTTCAAGAAAACAAGTAACCACTTTTCCATTTGGATTGAGAAGGGCCAGGGAAGCTTGCGCCATTGCTCATTGTCACCTCTGCAAACTCATTGTGGCTCGACATTTTTTACACAACATATGTCACATCGCACACGCCGCCCTGACCTAGAGCAACAACTGTGGGTTTTCCGTGAAGTGCTTTTCTGTGTTCTCCTTCACCACCTCCCCACCCCTCTTTGTCCCTGTGCTTGTCTGTAGCTTTACCGATTAGGATTCAGTACTCAAACTGCTCTTCCAAACGGTGGCAGAAACGGGATTCTCCGGCTTTATTTACACTGCAAGTTACAGATGGCTAGAGAGGAAAAAATGTCTTTATCCTTCGTTATCGGTGGGAAAGCTCCTCGAGTATAAAATTGAATTTTGATGAGATCATATGCCATGCCAGAGCCGAGGGGGGACATTAGGGAAGAGTTTGGGAAGTGGATGAGGGCTTAAAAGAGAATACTGAAGCAGGTACCATATATCTGCAGCGGAGCAGCCCCCTGCGTGAGAGACTGAAGATAACAACCTCAAAAACAGCTTCCAGTCACTCTGGGAAGGCGGTTCATTCTCGTGCTGATGTGGGGAGAACTGTTAGTCAAGATCAGCAGGCGACTCTCGCCTCAGGCGTGTTTGGGCGGATGTGCCGTGATGAATGACAGAATGTATGGCTATTTGTCTCCATGCACAAAATTTCATTTACCATTAACACTGTGTCTACCGGAGCCTAGATCATACAATAAATTAAACCTGGGAATCTCATAAGCAGATTATAGGGTTAATCATTTATTTGGATTTTTAATTAAAAATATGTGCATTTGTGGTTAAAAAGTATATACATTTTTATTTTTTAGAAAAGGACCAATCGTTTCGCTAGATAAGACCCCTATATTCCTCGGCTGGGATCGTGTAGAGCCCTTTGAAGCTGCATTGAAAATGCAATTTGGACCTTCAACCCATTGGCTACCATTTCAGTCCATTATATGGAGAAATATTCAGGAATGTTTTCCTCAAAAGCATTAATTTCTTTGCGACTGAAGACAGAAAGACATGAACATCTTGGATGACATGGGGGTGAGTAAATTATCAGGACATTTTTATTCTGGAAGTGAACTAATCCTTTAAAGAGTCCCTTATTACAATGATTCACTTTCTAAACTAAAAACTATCTATACTGTAGTATACAATCTATACTAACACCAAAGTAGCTTCCTTTCTTTAAACTGACACACTCTGTCAGTTTAAATCTAGATTAAAGACCCATCTCTTTAACCTGGCTTACATATAACACACGAACACATTTCTAATATTCAAATCCGTTAAAGAATCTTTAGGCTGCATTAATTAGGACAACCGGAACCGGGAACACTTCCCATAACACCCGATGTACTTGCTACATCGTTAGATACTGTAATCTACGCTAATATTAGTCTGTTTCTTTCTTATTCCGAGGTCACCGTAGCCACCAGATCTAGTCTGTATCCAGATCAGATGGTCACCGCAGTCACCCGGATCTAGTACGTATCCAGCCCAGATGGTGGATCAGCACCTAGAGATGACCTCTACAGCCCTGAATGTCAGCGGAGATCAGGACAACTAGATGAGTCCCAGAGACAGATCCCTTCATCTCCTAGACGGCCACCGGGACAAGACCACAGAAACCAGTCGAGTCCTCTGCTCAATGTGACTTTGCTGCAGCCTGGACTTAAACTGCTGGTTTCATCTGGCCAGAGGAGAACTGGCCCCCCGACTGAGCCTGGTTTCTCCTTCTTTCTTATTCCGAGTTCACCGTAGCCACCAGTTCTAGTCTGTATCCAGATCAGATGGTCACCGCAGTCACCCGGATCTAGTACGTATCCAGCCCAGATGGTGGATCAGCACCTAGAGATGACCTCTACAGCCCTGAATGTCAGCGGAGATCAGGACAACTAGATGAGTCCCAGAGACAGATCCCTTCATCTCCTAGACGGCCACCGGGACAAGACCACAGAAACCAGTCGAGTCCTCTGCTCAATGTGACTTTGCTGCAGCCTGGACTTAAACTGCTGGTTTCATCTGGCCAGAGGAGAACTGGCCCCCCGACTGAGCCTGGTTTCTCCCAAGGTTTTTTCTCCATTCTGTCACCGATGATTTTGGTTCCTTGCCGCTGTCGCCTCTGGCTTGCTTAGTTGGGGACACTTCATTTCCAGCAATATCGTCGACTTGATTGCACAGATACTATTTAAACTGAACTGAGCTGGATGATGACATCACGGAATTCAATGATGAACTGCCTTTAACTGAAAATTGAGTGTTTACTGTTGTCATTTTGCATTATTGATAGGGTTGGGCCGATAGACTATGCCATCGTCCATCACCGATGGCTGACAGACATCACGATGTTGAGCCGGCAGCGTGATCCCCCCCCCCCATACCCCCTGCAATCCGCCGCATCCCAATTCCGTGTTCGGAAAGGAAATTAAGTGTACTACGGATCCCTAAAGGGAATAAATAGCCTATGAGATGGGAGGATAAAAAAAATAATAATTTCCAATACTTTCTCTCGCAGTTGTATCGTTGGGTAATTATACTGTATATATTTAATTGCAATTAATACATTTATTCAGCATTAAATTGATCATAAGTGACAGTAAAGACAATGTTACAAAATATTTCAAATAAATGCTGTTATTTTTATCTTACTATTCATTAAATAAAGCTTGGATGGAAAACATGGTTTCCACAAATATATTCCAAATTTGAATATTATCATCATTTTAATATTGATAATAAGGAAATTGAATATCAAATCAGCAAATTCGATTTCTGAAGTAACATTGAAGCTGGACACTGAAGACTGAAGTAATGGAATAAACCACATGAATAAATAAAATTTGTAAATATATAAAAAATAAAAAACAGCATATATACTTATATATTAAAATAAAAAATAGAAAACAATTATTGTAAATTGTAATAATACTTCACAATTAGGGATGCCACAATTCTTAATATATAGTACGACATCTACGGTTCAATATGCGCTTGTGAATTGCGGTTTTTTTTTTTTTCGGTTTTGCTTTTGAATAATTTCCATGCGTTTTATTTTATAAGCGCTGACTTATAACGTGCATTTGAAAAAGCAACACACGCCAAACACCTTCTCTTATGATGACTTGCAATGAGAAGTGTTTCTACCTGCTGTCCAGCAAGAGAACATTATAACATACTCCACAACATCAGTCGAGAGTTTTAAATAACCTTGCTGATCTTGTGGCTTCTTATCACAGAATGAGACAGAAAATATATTATATAAATGTAATAAAAGCTATGTCAAATAGCAATGTATTCTAAATTAGGGATGTAAAGGTATGAAAATTTCTTATCACGACTGTAGTGACCAAAATGATCACGGTTATCAGTATTATCACGGTATTGTTCAAATGTGCTGGAGATGTTAAAGTACTGACACATAAATCACTTCAAGTTTTATATTTAAAAATCAACACGCAACAAATAAAATTACTTTTTGTTTGCATAATCACTAAAACAATAACATTACCAATGATTTTAAATGACAACTTGACTGACAACAGTTTAATAGCATGTTGAAATATCTCATGTAAATGTTCAAATAAAGCTTTGAAAAAGTTTAATAAAAAGGTAAACCTCACATTTCAGCCTTTATATAAAGAAAATATATAAGTCAAAATGATAATTGATATGTATTTTATCTGCTTCATAACTTATTCTAGATAACTTATCTGAATTGTTTAAATGTGTAGAATCCACATAAGCTTGTTTTTCATCAACCGGCCAAAATTTACAGCAGGGCATGCAAATTCGGTCCGTTTTTGGCCAGACAGAAACTGCACATAGGCTGAATGTAAATATGGGTCTCTATAAATCCACTCACTGACAGCAGGTGGCGCTTATGGAAAAGCTGAATTAGAACCGTTTCCCGTAACCTCGAGGATAAAGCAGTATTGTGATTAAGAACACTTTCTTTAGGTATATGTCTTTAGGTATATGTCTTAGGAACCAGTGGCGGCTGGTGAAAAAAATTTGAGGTGGGGCTGTGGCACATTGGCACATCAAACAATTACAGCAAGCGTTGCAATATGAATTATTGCAATGCAGACATAAGTTTTTTCGTCTTATAGTTATGTGAATAATATCAACATTGAAATATTCTTTTAGGAACAAGTATCAAGACACACCCTTAGAAACTGAGATAGAAGAGTACATTTATAGGAAATTAATTGATGAATTTGTTCACATTTTAATATCATGTGTTGTCTTATAGTTCTGTGAATAAAACCAACATCCACATGTTTGAAGTTAAGATAGAAGAGCGTATTTACTTTACATTGATTGAAGTATTCGTTGACATTTCAATATCACGTGCTGTGTTATAATTTTGTGAATAAAACCAACATTTAAATGTTCGTCTATGAACCACAAGACACACCCTTTGAAGTTGAGATGGAATACTGTATGTTTTAAAAATGAATGTGTTAACAGATTCAAATTTAACATGCATCCTGCGTGCATCCTAATTTACATATGATGGTAAAAGATGGCTGTAAATATTGTTCTTTGAACAAGTAACAAGACACACCCCTTGAAGTTTAGATATTAAACTGTGTGCATTCTAAATTAAGTTATTTAAATTTCTGAATGTCAAACTTGGTCAAAACAAGTGCAATATCTTCCTCTAGGGGGCGGTAAACTGCACAATCTTTGTAATGCTTCGCAAGCTTTTTCTCAATCGTTCCATTTCAATAACTTTTGTTGTGCTATAGTTCTGTGAATAAAACCAACATCTAAATGTTCTTTTATGAACCAGTAATAAGACACAGCCCTTAGATTTGAGATGTATTTTTATACATTTCACAAATTAAGCATTTAGATGGAAAATATTTTTGCTTTTTGCTCTTCGTTTTGCACTTTGCAGACGGTCCCTATTCTGCACTTTTACATTATACGGTCTATCACAATACTTTAAGGCAGATTAAAACAAATAACACGCATTGTGTGTTCTCGTCTACAATTGAAAACAATTATAACACATTATGTTTCTTGTCATTGTGCTAAATCGTTTAAGAACTATTGAAGATTTCCGAGGCTGAATCTCTGACAAATGTCAAACCTCAAACGTTGAACCAACTTTATATCGGTCCTAGTGGTCTCATGTTTTCTTACTTTCTCGGACAGATGCTTCATATCTCTCACTCTCGTAACTGTCCATGCTGGATCTGCCCCAGTTGCTTTAAACAGCAAGCAAGGAAAGCAAAATAAGGCATTAGCAGAAACGCACCCACATAGCCAGGCCTTTTTGGTGTACCAACTGGAACTGGAAGAGTAGCTTTGCTTCTTCCCTTTCTCGCTTGTCTGCTGTCTGATTAAGAGGCGCCATAGCCAGGCCTTGTACCAACTGGAACTGGAAGAGTAGCTTCGCGTGTACTTCTTCCCTTTTTCGCTTGTCTGCTGTCTGATTAAGAGGTCAGGCTGATCTGGACCCAGCTCTTTTATCTTCAGTTTCTCTGCCAAAATTCTCTTCTCAAACGGAATTTGGAGTAGAGACTTTACAGAGTTAGGTTCGTGTCCGGAATTAATGACACCTGAGCCCGCCATTGTCACATAATTGAAAATTGCGTCACTACAGACCAGCCCTGATTTTAGCAGTTTGGGGTGACAGAAAAACCGCCCATTTCAGATAAGATTTGAGGACGCTGATTGGCTAAATTTTATGTCACATCTTGAATATATTTATATCTTGAATCAGCATTTGACTAAATTCTACAAAGACCCGCCTCCTGTGGGCGATTTCTCGATTGCCCCTCAGCTGAAATTGAGACGTGCCGACAGGCAGAGAAGTCATATTATGATGGTAAAAACATATATATTTTTTTACAGATGATTTTCTAATATATCACATCATACAAATATACATTTAAATAATTTATATAATTATTATTTTGTGTGTGTGGTTCAGAGAGGGCGGCGCCCTAGCCCTCTATTGGCCAGCCGCCACTGGTTACATCCTTATTCTATTTTATGAAAATACCCAAGATGGCTTGAAGAACACCGATAAACCATATACTGTTGCAGCCGTGTGTTTATTGTCTTCATGTTTCATCATTCAAAACATTTCTATTTTATTTATTCCAGTCACAGCGAGAGCTGAATTCTATTTCTTCTGTGATGCATATGTGGAGTTTCTGTGCGAGGACGTCCTCTGGCGTCTAGTATAAATGAAATATACATTACATGTGTTTATAGCGCTCAATTCCCACTCCATCCTATTTGGGGTAAAAATAGGAAAAGTAATACTTCTCTCAAGTGAAATTTGAAGTACACATTTAAACATTATTTGCTTCAGTGTACGGAAGGTTTTTTTTTTATTTGTTAAAAAATAATAAAAAAATTAAATAAAAAAAACACATTTTAAATCTCAGATTGCACAAAAAAAAAAAAACACTGATATGCCAAGCTATCCGAACTGAACCGAAAACCATGGCTAAGAAACTGAGGTGTGTATTGAACCGTGATCTAACTGTATTGTTGCATCCCTATTCACAATGCTACTGTTTTACTGTATATTTGATCACATAAATGCAACCTTGGTGAGCAAAAGAGAGTTCTTTCAAAATAAAACAAAAAAATCTTACCAACACCAAAACTTTGAACAGCAGGTTGGGGTTATGTTAAATAAAATATATTTTCTTCAGAAAATGTACTTAAATATTAACGCTAAGGTGTTGCAATGTGATTAAAGTTTTCTAAATGTGGTTTCTTAGTGTCCCAAGTAAAAATAGTTCACAAAGTTCAAATTCATAACATCAAGCAATAGTAATAGTTGCTTGTTTTAGCAAACACCAGTAATAGTAATGATCTATACACAACACTATAAGACTACAACATTATTTCTGTGTATGACACCCCAGAGAGGTACAAAAGCATGTAATGCCAACTACAGTTCATACACACTATCTCTTTTAAATTCTACATGGATTCTCTATAAGTGGTTCATGCCATTTTAAAGGTATTGTAATGTGCAGATTATGCACATACAGATGGCATATGATAATCTGATCAATCCTGTAAGAACATGCATGGCTTGTCAAGTCCATTATGTCCAAACGAAGGCTCAAATCAGAGGCTTATAGCAGCAGTGAGAATCTTGTAGGTTCCAAGATTTAGGCGCTAGTGTAGTTTAATTAAAAGATGTAGATAAGACCTACAGATACAAGACTGGTCATGCTCAGCTTCAACCTTCCAACTGGGTCTGACCACCGGTCCCCTCCCACCCGTCCATCCGTGAGGAAGAAGAGGGGACTGACAGATGGTGCTTCGGGGCCTCGGAGAGTCAGAAGATGGTTTTTCCACTCTCCACCTTCACGTCACATTCAACGGCTCATCAGTGCCACCTGCCCTGACCAGCAAAAACACATTCCCTGACCCTGCATTGACATTGTTCATGAAGAATCCAACAGACCAGGATGAAAGAAGGTCTACTGCACTTCAAAATTCAAGATATAGGGGCAAAAGAAATGCCCCTGCATGAGGTTTTTGCCTTATACATCATTTGATGAGTTAAGCAATATCACACAAGCAAGAGTGCTGTTGTTCCCAAATTGATTGTGATGGCAAATGTGATGCTGATTTCATAAAACAGTTCAATAAACAAGTTGTTATTATTGTGAGTTAGATTTTAGCTAATGTTTCAATAGTTTTTGCTATCAATTTCGCAGACAAAAATTGTTCTAAACTAATCCACAAGAGAAATATTGTGCATTTCTACAGTGCAAAGATGGATTTTACTGATACTGATTTCATTTGATTGGTAACCAACTTACAGTGTCTTCTAACTGAATTTATTGATTAAATGTAAGAATTTGACTTAAAAGATTATGCATACATTAAAAGGTTGAAAAAAATTGTCCTCGTAAATGTAAAAATGCCCCTGCAAATCAATTTAAGAGGGAAAATATCGCTTCTTAATGGAAATGTTCATCTGTCACTGCTGTAAACTAACCAGAATATGAGAAATATGAAAAGCTTCGGGAGTCAATCGCTTTATCTGCAAAAATCCAAGCAAATATAGCAATATCAATATACTACACAATAGCAATGGGTCTCAATTTTTCATGGGGTGGACCACTTCAACTGTAAAGCCAAAAATATGGACCACCTATTTCCCACATAATCCAGAAAAATTCTATATTTCACTATGCTCTACTTTAAAACTCTGTCTACAATATGGCTGAACTACACTGTATGATGCTATATTACACAATATATTGTACAGTACTAAACAATGTTCTACTATACTATAGAAAAATTCCCTACAATACCATACAAACCATTACACTACTATGATCATAATACAGTGGCTTGTACTGTCATCATCAGTCAGAAACCTTATGTTTCCTCTCACATCTCTGCCAGCAGAGAGTAATACCTTCCTCTACGAATGAACAGTTCCTCACAGGAGTTATTGAGATGAATTGTCAAAAGAGGTGTAAAGAGAGAGCCAAGCACACACTTCTTCTCATCTCCAGTGGAGAAACTCTGGCAGGGGGGAAGGGGAGGAAAACCTGATTACAGTGATAATGGCTAGCTGTAAATAAAGAGGCTGTGACAGTCATTTTTCAATGAGCTTTCCTGCCTCACTGATATTATGTTCAATTAGGCTCAGATATTTCTAGAATGGGCCAGTGGCAAATGATCAATCAAGGCTATCAGCGGTCTATCTCGCTCTCTTTGCATCTCTGGGAAGGAAGCCAACATTACTAAATAAAGGTGCACAGAGATATACGGTTCAAAATGGCAATTAATGTCACTGATGCAGTTTTAGCACTCCAGTTAAATCTGTAACAGCCAGAACATTAGTGGCAATAGACTTAAATAATTACAGAACAGGAGGAAAAAGATAATGCTTGTTTGGCATATCCCATGCAATACAATACAACACCATGCAAAACCAACATTTATTTCAGGAGAAAAAGGTGATTTTGAGCACAAATATTTATACTGAATCAAGACTTAATGAAATCCTTAGATGGCTTTTGCCATAAGTGTATTCAACTGTCACCATTTTTGCTAATATAGCCAGTGACAGGGTATATATTTTCAAAGACCCACAAGTAGATGCTGAAAATTTGATAGAATTCTTTTTTTTTTTTTTTTACAAAATGCATTTTTTACGGTTGCCAAAGTTAGTGTTAATTAAATATTAAATTACATTAGAATTAATGTAATATTAATTACAAAATAAATAGATTATTTTAATATTCTTACAATAATATTAAGTATACAATAGAATACATTTAATACAATACATTTGAACGGTTACCAAAATTACAGTTTCAACATTTTAAGGACGAGTTGGAAACCATAAGATTAATCATGAAAATCGTATTCTACTTACAGAGAATTTTATTCTAATTAAGCCAGTATTCTTTGTAAAGTCGTTTTTGAAGAATATTTATTGTGCAAAATGCTATATAAATACTTTTTTTTCCTTCAGGCTTATAGATCTAACATTAATAGTAGAAAAAAATATTCACAGTAAACATAAAATCCAGATAATATTTTAATATTTTGCTTTGACAAGTTTCAACATTTTAAGGACGAGTTGGAAACCATAAGATTAATCATGAAAATCGTATTCTACTTAGAGAATTTTATTCTAATTAAGCCAGTATTCTTTGTAAAGTCGTTTTTGAAGAATATTTATTGTGCAAAATGCTATATAAATACTTTTTTTTCCTTCAGGCTTATAGATCTAACATTAATAGTAGAAAAATTTTTCACAGTAAACATAAAATCCAGATAATATTTTAATATTTTGCTTTGACTTTTGTACGACAATATAAAACGCATAATGTGTTTAATTTAGGAAACAACATGTTTTTATAATACCCCACTTAATATTTTTTTATATATTAATGTTTAATCAACTAACAATATTAATATTTAACTAAAAAGTTTCCAGCACAAATGGGTCAGTATAAATAAAAAAAAGTAATACATAGTTGCTGTTATATCAATGGATGGGAGATCATCATGTTCGGAGTTATTTGGCATCAAAAATTTTAAAAGCGTGCCATCATTCTCTCTTTACTGTCAAAATGATCCCAAAGAGCATCAATATCAAAGGAAAGGCAGTGGCCATAATAAGTCAAAACACATGCACTTTAACACTTCAGCACTTCACACAATATGACTCAAAGTGAAGAAGATCAAAACAAACAGTCTTTCAGCTCAAGCACATACAAACACAAGCTTCTCATCCTAATGAGAGCAATCTGATGTCCGAGATGTCACAGCCAAACAGTTTGATTTACAATTAGTGTCACTCTCCCATTCCCAACAGCACAGGGAATCTCTCCAGACATGTTTCAGAAGAAACCGTTTCTCTTGACAGGGAATCACATGCAACTGCTGATCGGTCTCAAAGCTTTTGCCCTGATCTAGAACCTCGCATAGCAAAGAACAACAATTGAAATACAATTGAAAATGCATTTATTCATCATCTTTTTTCACCTGTTAACATCTCACAACATGTATAGGCAGCATTTTGTTCCTTTTAATAAGATGTGAGATATTAAACTGTGTCTTCAGGCAAAATACTGAAGGAAATATACAGTAATAGCACTTGTAGGCTCTGTCTGTTTCCACTGTGTGGTGTCTCAATAAACACTTGGGTCTAGTGTACACTGCTGACACAGTAGCCATGTCAACCAAGAGGAGTTCAAATTTCAAAAGCAGACAAATTCAACATATTTAAAAATCTGCTCTTTTTATGCAAACATTAACAAAAGACCACAGTTTTTCATGTTGGCTTTTAAAACGGTTATGTTATGAATCAACAGGGCAGAAATGGTGAAAAGAATAAAAGCATTCTTCCGAGAACTGGCTGTGTGTGTTAGTAACTAACCATCGCTTAAGAAAAGAGCTCAGGTTCTTCAGTGGTCAGAGAGTCGGTAAGTTTCAGCGGTTGATAAACCAAGCAAAAGATGAACATGAGATTTTGAAAAACCTATAATTTCACTGAGATTGTTTCCTTTGCTTTCTAAATTAAGAAATAAAAGTAAGAGGAAAATGATCTGTTATTTAGCTAGGTTTATGCAAAAAGGCTTGGGGATCTTAAAATACATATTCTTTTCTCAAGGTTTTCAAATCACATTTCAGTATCCACTAAAGTAAGATTACAAAAATGCTGAATAGATGCGGTGTTCACTTAATGTTACAGCAATGACACTGCTTTTACCCTCAGGAACTGTAAGGTACATCAACAGAATAAAAGTAGCCTACTGTCATTACTCATCACTTCATCATAGATTTACATATTACAAGTATATCACAAAAACATGACTGCACTCTAAAATTACAGAAAAAAATAACGTAGACCGAATTCACACACACCAGTAACATAAAAGGCAACCTCCGCTCCTCCATCACTTTACCATTAATTTTACTGAAAAATTACATTAGCAATTATGTAAAAAAAAAAAATGAATTAAAATATTAACATATTAAAAGGGAGAGTTCACCATCATCTACTCACCCAAAGTTGACAGTACCCTTTGACTTCCATTGTATTTTTCTGTATGGAAGTCAATGGCTACCGTTGTGTTCAACAGAAGAAATGCATGTGTGGAACAACCTGAGGGTGAGTAAATGATGACAGAATTTTCATTTTTGGGTGAATTATACCTTTAAAGAATGGCTTAGCTCCTACTGGCGGAAACTACATCATTTTGGGGTCAAAAAAAAAAAAAAACGCATTTACTCTGGACATTCAAAAGTAGCCAATAGTTCAGACAAATAAATGCAAACAACTAATTGCAAATATTTTATTTCACAAGCTCCCCAAAAGTCACAGAATGGGAAAGGGAATGCTATCAAACAGCTATCCATAAAGAAACACTCTGTGTTTTAAAGGGGTCATATGATGCGATTTCAATTGTTCCTTTCTCTTTGGAGTGTTACAAGCTCTTGGTGCATAAAGAAGATCTGTAAAGTTGCAAAGACTAAAGTCTCAAATCCAAAGAGATATTCTTTATAAAAGTTAAGAGTTAACCACGCCTACCTAAAACGGCTCGTTCTAACACACCCCCCACATACCTACGTCACTATCTAGGAAGATTTGCATAACGCTGCCCAAATGTTCACGCAAAGGCGGCATAACTTATTCTCGCTGTAGTATTATTGCTGCTGCCGCCGCCGCCATGTTGTGAAGGCGCTGTGTGCTTCATTGTGAAAGCGAAACTACTTTGTTTGG
>NW_015505520.1:662587-675637 GCF_001515645.1 Sinocyclocheilus grahami | reverse complement strand
ATCTGGGAAGATTTGCATAACGCTGCCCAAATGTTCACGCAAAGGCGGCATAACTTATTCTCGCTGTAGTATTATTGCTGCTGCCGCCGCCATGTTGTGAAGGCGCTGTGTGCTTCATTGTGAAAGCGAAACTACTTTGTTTGGCCTTCCAAAAGAGGACGATATCGCTTCGTCATGCCTAGAGCTGATCCGTGCTGGTTGCTGAGGAAATACTTCAACTTGGCGCTGTCGATTGCCGGATCGGCTTTCACCGTAGACGAAGCAGAGTCCAGCACGGGGTCGTCACATGTGGTTGCCGCAGGCATCACAATATGGTAAGGGACGTAACATTTCCGTCACATGCTTGAGGAATTCAGCCAATCACAACGCACTGGATAGCTGGCCAATCAGAGCACACCTCGCTTTTTCAGACCGATGAGCTTTGTAAAAGTCAACACGTTTCAGAAAGGCGGGGCATAGAGGAGAATCAATAATGTACAGAATGTGGAAAATAATGTGTTTTTTTTACCTTAAACCACATAAACACATTTCATTACACCAAATACACAAAATAATGTTCTTTTTAGCAGCATCATATGACCCCTTTAATATTGAGGATAGCAGAAAACAAAGAACGCACTTTAGTATCTCTTGAAGCAAAACAAAGCAATACAACGCTCACAAGAATAAATGAAGACTCTACTCAATATAGGCCACTATGCTTTTTCAATTATACTTATTTCTTTAATGTATTATTCAGCCTATTCATTGACTCACCCTTCCTGCTGTCAATGAAGGGACTACTGGAGTTCACCGGCTCTTTGTCATTACTATAGGCCCTAATCTAAAATTCATAGCTTCAGATTGAAAAAAAATGATGTACATCAACGAACAATTCCACAATGAAGTGTATTACCTGCGCCTCTCCCAGGAAATGTCATTTGATGAACACACGTAATCAAAAAATCAGGCCGAATAGTGGAAGAAAATCCAATTAACCAAAGCAGGAGCAGCTCTCTCAGGAAAATCTATATAGCATGAGGTAATTGGGAAACACCTAGTGTCAGATCCAGGGAGACCCCTGTTATTCCACAAACAATGGACCGTACACTAGCAGACGGATAGACCTATTCAAAACCACTGGTTTCGGTTAACAGACTATTGTGCAATACAAAATACAGTGCAATGTTCACATTGAACAAATGACTGATTCATATCACCCTTTTGATAACTTGAATATGCAATTAGTTACTTGAATTTTGGTTTTTAATGCCAACAATCTTCTTTATGTCACGGCGTGTGTTCGTCTCTGTGAAGGCGTAGTGTCCTAACAAGAGTTCATCATGCTGGAAAATTGGAAAACAGCAGCTGTGCTTTTTGCTACTTTAATTAATTCATGTTCTACTAGAATCCCAGGTGATCAGTTTTGCATATCTAATCGAGTGAAACCAAGACGACGATGGAAAAAAAGCCCATCCACGAAGAATTTTTGCAAAATGAGTCTATATACTTTAATAGTCCTCCAAGACTCTCCTTTAAGTCTGGGCGAGAAACCAAAATGCCCCTGAAGGATCCAGCTGGGCAACCAGGAAGCCCAAGCCTCATCTACTCGCGTCACGCTAGTATTTATACCAAGCAAAACATGTCATACTTGGACTGGCAAGCAAATGGGTATCCGTTTACATGTAAAATCAGATTGCCAAAGACGGAAGTGAAACATGGGCCTTAAGGAATCTCTAAGCCAATTAGTTCGGCTCTTGAGAGCAGAATGCGCCTGAAACTGGATCGGATGCAAAGAACGCTTAGGTTTGTGATGCCTTATTGTGCATTACTAGCCATTTATTCTAGCATAAAACTTGCATGAGTGGTAATCTGCACTGAGAGGCTTAGTAAACCAAGGATTTGCTTTCAAATAAAACTAAATAAAGCAAATCACTTTCTTACATCAACACCAAAACTCTGGCATCATTTTTCTCATGCTTCACTGCTACAAAGTCTAAAATTATCCTCAAGCTTTGTGGTCAGCACATGCATTTGCAAGCAGTCATAAAGTAGACACACAAATCTCAGCACAAGTCAATTAAGCAGCCATTGCACCTGGTGCTATGCTATTGGGCCATATGCCAAGGGACATGCATGGCCTCAGCGGACCATAAATCACTGGATAATGTGCAGCATGGCCATGGTGAAAGTGGTCCAAGTTTCTCCTTTAGCATGAAAATAAAACTCTAAAAAGATTAAAAAGCTGCAAACCGCACTTGAAGAATCAAATACAGACACAATCCTGTTTGGAAACTGAAATAGTTGAAAGCAAATTAGGGGCATTTAGGAAAAGATCAAGCACCTTTAAATTTAGGAAACGCTGTAGTTATACATAAGATATATGACGTTATCTATCACCTCAGATCAAAGCACCAACCTTTTTCTGATCTTCCAGACCATGAATCACCTGCTTCCGCTTTGGGGATGTAGACGCCTCAGCTCCCTTCTCGGACATCTTCCAAAAACACTCCTTGAAGTATCCGCTGCACTTCTTCAAAAACAAATCCAACGCTCTCCGACCGGTTCCAGTATTCCCAAATCCAAAGTCCCTATGCAAGCAAGCTAATTCCCTTTGCCACAGTAATGTCCATTCATTCGTGCGATTCATTGAGTCTGGGGTAGGACAGACGTGTGATCACACCATGGTGCATCCCTTCAGATGAAGCCCAGCACGGCTGCTCTGTGACAGGCATCGAGAAGGGGGGAAGGGCCCCTGTGACCAGCGACCCCAACTTCATAATTACACATTTCTGTATTCACAGTCATTTTCCTGATGATCTGAAAGCTTCCAAATGACACAGCGGCATGTTCTTGCAGCTTTACATCACAGTCGGGTCTCACACAAATCCAAAGATGCTATTTTTGCTCCAGAATTGGTCTCCTGACCCACATGCACCTGATGTAAAGAAGGGGAAAAAAACAAGGCAACTTGTCATATAGTGAGATATACATATGCAAATGCATTATATTTTATTCAAACTACAACTTGAATGAGAAAGACTGAGATGGTGCTAAACAAGCATGATTGCATACATTGATATTTATTTATTATATATTACAATATAATCACAACTCATCATAAAACATCCTATAAACAACTAATAAATCAAAAAGGCATTAGTCTAAATAAACTTTTCACCCTAAAACACAAATTCTACAGTTGAGATCTTGTGCAAGTTTGATTTCGATAACAATTTGCTCATACGTAAGCGCAACACAAACAAATAATCATTATTCTGACTTTTGCCATTTTGAATATGGATGAAGACTCTTAATTTAAGTACAAAGCTTCCAAATGACACAGCGGCATGTTCTTGCAGCTTTACATCACAGTCGGGTCTCACACAAATCCAAAGATGCTATTTTTGCTCCAGAATTGGTCTTCTGACCCACATGCACCTAATGTAAAGGGGAAAAAACAAAGCAAAACTAAATACAGTACAGGCAACTTGTCATATAGTGAGATATACATACGCAAATGCATGATATTTTATTCAAACTACAACTATAACAATGGTGCTAAACAAGCATGATTGCATACATTGATATTTATTTATTATATATTACAATATATCACAACTCATCATAAAACAACTAATAAATCAAAAAGGCATTGGCCTAAATAAACTTTTCACCCTAAAACACAAATTCTATAGTTGAGATCTTGTGCAAGTTTGATTTCGATAACAATTTGCTCATACGTAAGCGCAACACAAACAAATAATCATTATTCTGACTTTTGCCATTTTGAATATGGATAAAGACTCTTAATTTAAGTAATCATATCTCTGCCATGCAGCCCCTCCTTCATAACACTCGCATTGTAGTCGAGATCCTTTGGTTCTTAAGTGATTCAATATAAAAATGTAACATTGCACAACAATTCAGACCGCAACGCTTATAGATAAGGTGTGATAAAGCAGCTATTTAATGACGACAAACCAGAGGATACAAGAGACAACTCACCCCAAACAAGAGCGCAGAGTGTCCGCGGAGGGATAGGGATGCGGAGCGGAGCAGCAGTGGCAGGCAGTGCACGCGGGACCACAGCGGCTTCAATCCATCACATCACGTCTCTTCTCGCCGCTTCATGCCGCTGAACGTCTCCATGGAAGCGTCCTCAGCGAAAGCGCACAGTGCCACCATGCGGCAGACAAGGGCAGAGTCGCTAGAGATATTTGATGCATCAACAATACAGCCTACCGTACTGCAAAAATGACATGATTAATAGTAAGATCTCATACAGTTTAATGAAAAACTGTTGCGAAAAATCAACTGAACTGTTGCGAAAAAGACAATGAATTAAAACAGTGTACAAAATTATTGTTTTTTTTAATATGTTTTAAAATGTAACTCATCCCTGTGATAACAAGGCTGCATGATCCTTCAGAAATAATTATATGCCGATTCAGTGTCCCAAGAAACATGTCTTCTTATTAACACTGAAAACCATTCAACAGTTTGTGGTAAGATTCAAATAAATTAATAAATAGGATGCACTAAACTGATTCAAGGTGAACACATTTATAATGCTACAAAAGATTTCTATTTCAAATAAATGTTCTTTTGAACTTTTTACTCATCGAAGAATACAGAAAAAAAGGTATCATGATTTTCAGATTTTTTTTCCCGTTTTGTGTGTGTGTGTGTGTGTGTGTGTGTTTTAAATATAACAATAAGGTTGGCGGAGAGGCGAGCGGAGGCGGGGCGGCGTGTAGCGCGCTCTGTCCAGTATCTAGGCGGGACAAATGGTCAGACTGATCAAATAAACTTGTTTTACTCCCTACTAGGAAACGGCCACATACAACTTTTCCTCAGCTATGCAGCAAAAGCAGTTTGTACTCATTTTTTGGTTACATTAATGTGACTTAATTATTAAGAGTTAATTTACAGAAGTGTTGGATCCGATATTATTGGAGACCTGGAACTGTATAACGTTACGTGTAAAACTTACCTGTACAGTATTCCTACGGATTTATGGGCACGACTGATGTCGAGCAGTATGTGAAAGTGGTACATTTCTCTTTTTGGGTGAGTAGCTTTGAAATGTTATCATGTTTTTTTGTTGTTGTAGTTTTAAAGTTACTCAATGGAGACTGGAGAGAAGTGTAAAGTTATGTGGTTTGCTGTAAGCTTACGGACTTAGCTGGCTTCAGGCCCGTTTTGGCTTAACATATCCGCTTTAGTTAATACAATTAATCGACAGATAATATTTGTCCGTATAATATAATACGTACGTTAATTTAATCCAATATCATACATTTAGGACACATGCCAGACTGGCGGCTCTTGGTAGTTTCGAACCCGCGTTAAAAAGGCTGAAACTCCTAATTTTGTGGTGTTATGAGCCAACGTGACTACAATCTTGAGCTAGGTGCATGCGTATCTTTATATAATTAGCTCCTGAGCGATAATCATGTACTTTATACTTATTATACTGCACGTAACGTTAGCAAATGAGTTATTAGCTACCTCTGCTGCTACTCTGGTCATTTAAAAATCTGCTTAATAGTTTATATAGACTGTTTGAACTGCTCAAAGCGCACGACCATCGGGGAGATAAACGATTTCTTTAAAGTTGTGTTAAAGTTAGTAACTTCCGGATTATACATTTTGCAATCGGCCAGATTCCGCGCCAAGATTTCAAAAAGCGTGGAGGCGCGCTGGACGCGGCGAAGTCCCGCCCCCCAGGGCCGCACTTATTGGCTGCTGTCAGTTGGGGGCGTGTTTTCGTACGAGTTCTGCGTAGCCATTCGATGGAACGCTTGTCAGTTATTGCTAAGCGCAAAAAAAAAAAAATCAACACTGTAATTTGAAATCATAATACTTTTTAATTTATGCACATTGATTCGCATCTGTTACGTTTTAAAAACAAGTTGAGAAATTGTTGAACGTTATACCCGGACTGATCTTCACAAAGTTGTCTCCAAGAATGTATAATGCTGTAAAGAAACGGTAGGACTGCTTTATTGAATGTAAATAATAATAAATTAACGTTGATTTTTGTAACGTTGCCTCGTGTGTTCTTTTCTTTAGGTGGAAAATGTCCAGTACATTATCAGAAGGTCAAAAACTAATCAGGAAACCTTTAAGAAGTCCATGCAAGGAAAGATCAGCAAATGACACGGTCAGTTATAAATATTTTGGCTTGGCAGATATTATTGTCAGCAAAAGAATGATTTGAAGAACCTATACTATTAACTTATACTCTAGATTAGGGGTCTCCAAACTCGGTCCTGGAGGGCCGATGTCCTGCAGAGTTTAGCTCCAACCCCAATCAAACACACCTGAACCAGCTAATCAAAGTCTTACTAGGTATACTTGAACGTCCAGGCAGATGTGTTGAGACAAGTTGGAGCTAAACTCTGCAGGACACCGGCCCTCCAGGACCAAGTTTGGAGACCCCTGCTCTAGTGCAAACGGTCCAAACAAGGGCCTGCAGGACAAAGTTGGTGTGTGTTGACCTTTGATTTGTCCGGCCATATCATATCACAAGAGAAGGGGAAAATAGGAAGAAAAAACAAGCCATTAATGCACATCTTCATTTGTTATTTAACTTTGTGTTAATATTTTTTAATATGTAGAGAAATGTCTGAAATGTAGAGAATAAAAATGTTTTAATGTAATATAGTTGAATATATTGCAACAATTATTTGTGCCCCACAACGCTCATTCTAGTTTGGTTTCTGGCCCTTTGTAATAAAAGGTTTGGGTAACTCTACTCTAGAAGTATTTCTTGAAAAAGAGTGCGATTATGATCATCAAGACCTCATGTGTTTTCTATGAAATAGGGGCATGTTTTTGTGGAACCACAAACACCACTAAAAAACGCAAGTAAGGCTTCAGAAGCTGCGTTACTGGGGAGTCATAAGAACATGGGGCCCCTGACAACACCTACTAAGGGTCTTGAGGCACCGTCAGGCGAACCCTGGACACCCACCTCCAACCTGAAGATGCTCATCAGTGCAGCCAGTCCTGAGATTCGCAACCGCGAGAAAGACCGTGTCGCAGACAGCGGTGAATCGGAAAACTCACAGGTATCAGTAAAAGTCTGTGCATGACATGCATCTCCCACTGTTTGTTGATTTACTATCCGTGTTGATAAAATGTTTTGATATATGTGTGTTTTTCATTGTCGTGCCACACAGGAGCCTGAACAAGGAGAAGAAGTAGAAAAGCTCCAGATAAGTCGTAAAGACAAAAGTCTGGGTTTGCTGTGTTACAAATTTATTGCAAGGTACCCAAACTACCCCAATCCCGCTGTAAACAACGACATCAGCCTCGACGATGTGGCGACAGAACTAAGTAAGTCAATCAATGCTCACACAAAACTACTCATTTCAGTCATCAAGCCGTGTTTCATCAATCCTAACTGCCTCTCAGATGTGGAACGACGTCGCATCTATGACATCATGAACGTGCTCGAGAGCCTAAACATGGTGAGCCGGCTGGCTAAGAACCGCTACACGTGGCATGGCCGGGTGAAGCTTGCGCAAACACTTGCCATGCTGAAGCGAGCTGGCAAAGAGAACCGCTACGGCCAACTGATGCAGCAGATCCGTCAAAGGAGCCTAGAGCGAGAAGAGAGAGCGTTCGACTTGGACGGAGAGGAGGAGAAGGAGAATGAAGAAATGTCTAGTTTTGAAATGGATGGAGACTCTGGTCAAGCAGAGCTTTCAGGAGCAGATCCTAAAGCAGGTAACAATGTCCAACCATCTGCTTTAGGCAATACTGTGTTATTTCATCTATCTATGCATGATAGAAAGCCATTAGGTCTCATTTACAAATAATTGTGGATTATTTTGCATTTGTACAAACAGAAGAATTTCCTAAAAAATCCTAATTCATTACACATGCATACACACGTGAATTTGTTCTTAATTTCATTGTAATGTTAATGTTTTATTCTTGAAATTAAAAAAAGTTGCATATAAGTCACATTTTATTAGATTGTTCAGAAATAATGTAAAATACCGCATGTTTTGCAAGCTTGACGTTAATTGCATTATATAAGTCACTTTGCAATGTAATTGCAGCACATTTTTTTTTAAACGCATTTTACACACACAAACCTTGCAGCTCATCCTATAATGCAGCTTTTCTTATTCTTCACTGTATATTATGAAATATATTTAAAACATAACAGGATTTAAAACTTAAGAGTATGTGATTTTTACATGCGTGTGATTTCAATGAATCCTACTTTTCTCTTTTCTTTTTTATTTAGAATACACTTTAGTATTAAAGAGACCCACTGACCTTGCTTTTTTTCTGCAGCTTCTGCAAACAGTCGTAAAGACAAATCTCTGAGAGTGATGAGTCAGAAGTTCGTCATGTTGTTCTTGGTGTCCAGCCCTCCTGTGGTCAGTCTCGAAATAGCTGCCAAGATCCTAATCGGTGAAGATCAGGTGGTGGATCAGGACAAAAACAAGTTCAAAAGTGAGTGCTGCTCTCATCATACATATAAAAAAACACGTTGAATAATTATTTATAGTGGATGGCACATATGTTATCCATTTCATTTGGTGGTTGGAAACAGATACAAATCTTGCAAAAAGTGCATTAACAAGTGCACTCAACCAATAAAAACTACTTTGAAGAAACTAATTCATTAATGCTTGAGTCTAAAACTCATCTGTAATTTAACTGTCTGTACATTGAAGATGGAATTGATTATCTGATTATCTCTTTTCTGATGGCAGCTAAGATCCGCAGACTTTATGACATTGCAAATGTTCTGAGCAGCCTAGAGCTGATAAAGAAAGTGCATGTGACTGAGGATAGAGGAAGAAAGCCTGCTTTCAAGTGGACTGGGCCAGAATACTTACCATCTTTAAAGAGTGAGTGTACCATGTTTCACATGAAATCGTTCATGATCCTACTTGTAGTGTTTATTTTAAGCAGTCTGCATATGTTCTTCTGTAATTTTTTGTTATTGGTTATGTTTGTTTTACAGACCTGGGGACCTCAACTTTATCATCAGCATCACGGCCTATGGAGTCTCGTTCCTCTGTTGACAACTGTGCTAAAAATCTCTTTTCCTCACCCGGAACAAAGCGAGGTTTTACTCGACATAATTCCTTAGTCAAATTGGTAAAGAGCATACAAGATGACCGCCGAAAAATCAGCTCTGCACCTACTAGTCCAGTTAAAATGAGAGGTGAGCCATAACTGTTTCATCGTGAGCAAGCAGCCAACTAATAGTCTTCTGTTTTCTGTGGGGATTTTCTACTTTCAGATGTCATCTGGTTGAAATCTCAAGACTCAAGTTTGCCTCCCAGCATGAGATTGTCTTTTTGAAATCTGACCACACAGACAAAATGATTTTTGGGGACTTGTTACAATTAAAAGCCTAACATGGAACACTGAAGACTGCAGTAATGGCTGCTGAAAACTCAGCTTTGCCATCACAGGAATAAATTACACTTTAAAATATATTAAAATAGAAAACAGTTATTTTAAATTGTTAAAATAATAGTTTATGTATTTTACATAAAATAAATGCTTTAAAATTAATTTGCATAGACAAATGCAGCCTTTGTGAGCATAAGAGAAATAAACTTTTATCGATTTAGTAACATCCCTAGACTTTCACTACACCTGAAAACTAATGTCCTATCTCTTGTGTTATAGGTGACTCTGCAAATTGTGACTTCTACACAAACAAAATGGCTCATTTGGCTGCTATCTGCAAAAAGCAACTAGATGAACAATCAACGTAAGTAAACTTGTGTTTCTTAAGACCGGGACACACCAAGCCGATGGTCGGCCAACGTCAGGCCCTCGGCGAGCATCTGTTGGGCTAGTTTTTGTGAAGTGTTCCACACATCAGCTCACGTCGGTGGCAGTTTGCCCGATTCAACGTGTTGAATCAGCTTTGGGCCGTCAGTGAGAGTGAGATCTCTGATTGGATGCTAGGTTTAGCGAACGTGTCAGTGCCCGAGAATTAAAGAGAAAGAGATGAAAACGAGCAAGTAAATAAAGGCGGCACAGACAGAAGGCTGTTCTAATGTTACGTGATCTTACCCAAGCATTCCAATATGCGAATATTTTCATTACAACATGAACCGCTTAAAATGAAGAAAGTTATCAACATGACAGATATTCAAAATGGTAAGCAAGCACTGCTTTGTTTACATATCGTATATCTGCGTATGTCTCGTATATCCTTGTTTCGGTTTCTCCTTTTGAATGACTAATACATACTATTGATAGCTGCTGATATAGACAGTTAATTCCTCTCACGCAGGCACAGAACGCCCATGTTAGTTTGCAGACGGATGTAGTCGGAGCATTTTTTTTTTATTTGGTCTAGTCACCGCTAGTTCTTTGAAGTTGGCTTGGTGTGTCCCGGCCCTTAGAACAGAAAAAATACAGTTAAATACCCATTTCAGACATAACACCTGTGGACTGGTCTGCCAGGGTCCATCGTATTCAGCCTAAGAATGAGGTGACAGATGCTCTGAATGGAAGCACTTCACAAGTATCTGAACTACCTGAATCCACGTCTGCTAGCAATCATCAGTCTCATGGGCCTTCGGAAATGCAGATCCCAGTTCTTCCCGCAGGGGCAATTCCATATCTTTCTACCAAGTGCTCCCCGATCATCCCGGTTCTGATACCTCAGCACCAGGCAGGCGGGTCATATGCTATTTACATGCACCCCACCTCTCTCAGACCGCAGCCCACCAGCCTAGCAGTCCGTTCGATGACATTTGAAAGCCCAGGAAGTGCAAACACAAAGACATCACTGGCTGCTACGACTAGCAATAACCAAACCAACCAACCATCATCACACGGTAAAGAGCCGACAAGTCCCTCAACCGTTAAACGAGCATGTGGCGAAAAGAGCTTAGCAGGAAGTCCATCTAAAATGCAGCGGATAGAGCCAAGGGTGAGGTTATTTGTTTTTATTTATTGTTATATTTAATATAAGAAATAAGCATGATCACATACTGAATTAAATGTTTGAACTGGCATTTTAAGTCTGAATTGTCTTAAATTAACTGCTCAGTACCTGCATTTTATGTGCTGATGTTGCATGGATAAACAGTTTCAACCTTCTGGTTTGCATTTGCTTTTCAGAGTGTTTCTCCAAAACTGTGTGAGATTCTGCAAGCCCGCCTAAAGGCCCGTAGAGGGGCTTTTGCCTCCACCCGGCCTTCCCCGAGAGCCCTGCACCTGGAGTTCTCCAAACCCTCTGAGAATCAGCCTCCCTCACTAATCACCGGCACAGCGCCTCTGGAGCACAGCTTGGAGACCTTCCTGGAGAAGGTTCAGACCTCCGACAATGAGGCCGGACTGACGCTTGACAGACCACCACAATCACAGTCCCAGAAGCTCAGCGTTCCCTTTCAGGATGTGGTGCTGCCATCTGGACCCATACATACAGAGGTAAGAGTACTACATACTACACTCTATGTGTGCAGGAACACTACACGTGTGCACCTTGTCTGTCTGATCTTCAAAATTCCTCATGCTGGAATGATCCAAATTGGTTTTAGTTTTTTTTTTTTTCACATGAGTTCTGGTCTTGACCCTAATTTCTCTCATTTGCATCAGACTTTGATCCCCGCAGGTTATTTGATTCCGATCTCCCAGCAGTCCATTGTGAACTTCAGAGATACACAGTACTCCATTGGAGAAAGCTCTAAAGCCTCCACACCAACGTACAACATCTATCACACCCCAACAGCAGGTATGCCAGCACCCAAGGTAACACATAAGTGTATATAATTATAGGAGAAGAAAAGCTATTCTTTCTAGTTATATTTCCATGACTAAATATTGATTTTCGTTTTTTTTTTATGTGTTTTGCCCGTTTATTACTCATTAACAGCGTTTTGGGGCCTGAAAACAGGTTTCAAAGGGCATGTTTTTGAAAACGGTACTGTTATTGTCTCCGTGTAAACTACGATAATGTGAATTTGTGAAATACGGTGACGTCATGCGAATGTATTTTACATGTTCAGTCTATAAGAATGAGAATTTATTTTTATTTTTTTTTAAACAGTGACAACCACTGGCCTGGTATGCATAATACTGAATGATTAATTAGTGAATCTAGTCTGAATCCATCTGATTTTGAAAAATACTTATCTAATAACCAAACAACTAGAAATATCAAGGATATTCAATGCTCAAAGTTCTGGAACTCAGATGAGACCTGTGAGAGCTCAATTTGGCCCAAATCTGAGATGTCAAATAGTCCAAAATGTTTTACAATAAGCTACTATGATGCATAAAAAAGTGATGCAACTGACAATAATAAGCCCAAATGTGGGGAAAAAATGTTACAATAATAATAATTCCTGGTTTTGGACAAAATTGTTTTGGAGGACCAATGTCATTGACCGAAAGTAACATTTAATTAAGTGCTTCTCTGATGGCGCATTTTTTAATTTAGCAATATGTAAAATTTGTTGAGCTGAAATAACTTTTAATACGACTAGTTTAATTGATCACCTAAGATAATGACAATCTGAACAGCATGAGTTTCAAGAAAGAAATCATTAAGGTGCATCACTTTGGTTCATTCATTGATTGCTTACTATTAATAATAGTATTATTAATAATAGTAAGCAAGTGTGTGCTGCATATTTTTGTGCTTGTTAGTAGGGTTGTGATGGTGAGGAAATTTTCCCACCGGTTAATCGACGTGTGACAACACCGTTAATACCGGTATCACCGCGGGGGCGTTCCCTCTTTTCCTCGCTTTCCTTCGCTTTTAAATAACTTGTAAAAGCGGCGTGCGCATTTTACTTTCACTTTCAAATAGCGGCAATTCGGAGTAAAGCATTTGTTCGTTTTTAGTTCGTTTGCATTTTCCCTCTTTTCCTCGCTGCGCATTTTACTTTCACTTTGAATTAGCGGGCAGTTCGGCGTCAATTGCTTGAATGCAACAACAAAATACAACGTCAAACTCACTTTAACGTATATATATATATATATATATATATATAAAACTTTTATTAACAAAACAAATAAAAATACACCATGCTATAGGGCAGGCTATGCCTAATATAAAAT
>NW_015505520.1:639394-661829 GCF_001515645.1 Sinocyclocheilus grahami | reverse complement strand
GGCAGTTAGGCGTCAATTGCTTGAATGCAACAACAAAATACAACGTCAAACTCACTTTAACGTATATATATATATATATATATATATATAAAACTTTTATTAACAAAATGAATAAAAATACACCATGCTATAGGGCAGGCTATGCCTAATATAAAATGACAAATAACTTACATAAAGTTTAAATAGGAATACACAACTGGAAATAAGTAAACATGTATAATATATAACCAAATAAATAAGAAACGTAGAACGTTTATTAGCAAAACGAATGTCAAATAAAATAAATAAATGACACTAAGTTTAAATAAAGTAAAAATTAGCAAACAATGTGGAACCAATCAAATAAGAAACGAATGTTTAAAAAAACTTCCAAAATCACCTTAGATAAACGGCAAAAGTCAACAGGCTTTTCAAAATCCAAAATATTGCCAAACAGGCGCTTTTGCATCTCGTTTCTTAACTAAACAATCCGCGATCGTCTTGTCTGTCTCACTTCACTCTTCTTGTCAGTCAGTTCGACTCACTCTCCTCACTAGAGAAATGAAATCTGATCTGTGATGCTGTTGTTCGGCACGCTGCATTGAGCAGCCGCGTTCAGTTTTTAATTGTAGTGTCTGTTCTTTTACTAAACTAAATTATTTTTATTACTATAAAAAATCAAAACGACGGTGGGGGTCGGTGATGCGGTGGGCAGGTGACGTAACCGGTGTTGCGGCTTAACACCGGTATCACCATCAGCACCGTCTATCACGGCAAGCCTACTTGTTAGGTTTGTTAGCTTAGCAACATTCAGTAGTTATGTTTCCATCACCCTGTTTTTGTGCGCATTTTGAAGTCAAGTGATGGAAATGCCAAATTTCGAGAGAGAAAATATCCCCTTTTTTTTTACGTTCGCTTGAGGAGGTTTTTGACTTAAACAAGAGTTAATGTGAATAATGGGAGATGGAAACGCATTTGCCAAATAAATTCTGAAGTAGCAAACATTAAACCCACGTGACTAATCAGCTGCTTCCAATTAGTCCGATCGGCTGGTGTCTTTCCATTTTTTTATTTACTGTTGTTACTAGGTTTATTTACTAGGTTACCAATAGCACAGTCAGCCACTCGAACAACTTGATGGAAATGCACCTAATTCACATTTGGATGGAAACCTAGCTAGTGATCATTAGCTGAGGTACAAGGTTCTTGTGCGGAGCACTATTCATGTGTCAATGAAATGCAGGTAAACTTGCACGATCAATCACAGATGTATCCGTTCTTTCCAGGTTCCAGGCCTCCTCTTCCTCAAGAAATCACCCCCACCCGACTCCCTCTGAACCGGATACCGTCCATCTCTCCCTTCCCTTCTCAAGGGCATCGCATCCACAGCCCCAGTCCTGCCATTCTCAACTTCACCCTGCAGAACCTGGGCCTTATCCCCGGCACCAGCACACCAAACTCCACTCCTGAACAGGCCAGCTCGCTTCCATCTCCCCACCCGGGGCTCCCTCCACAGAGCATGATCTTTGTGAAGCCCATCTCACCTGCCCGAGCTCTGCAGCCGGCCTCCATACACGGACAGCCCGTCACCCTCATCAGCATACCACAGGTACAGCCACTGCCAACTATGCAACAATATGGAACAAAAGTATAGCGTTAAGGGATAATGTACAGTCAGCAATCCACTGTTGTAAAAATCCAAATCTAGTTTTACATAGTTTAAGTGAAATGATAATATTATATTTAGTTCAAATATTACATTGGACAAAATGGTTAACTGTTGTTCTTAACTGTTTTTAGAAAAATTGGATTAGAAAAATAAAATCTTTTTTGCCTTCAAAAGACACCAGTATTGGCCGATGATAAAATATCAAGGATTTCTATAAAAAAAGCATTTTATTATGTGCCCATTCAAGTCACATTAAAGTTAGTTTTCCTATTGCTTAAAAATAAAATTTAGTTTGACCTACGTTACAGTTCAAAAGTTTGGTGTAAGATTTTTTTTTTCATTACTTTTTAAAGAAATTAATACTTTTATTCAGTAAGACTGAATTAAATTGATTAAAAGTGACATTTATAATCTTGATTTAATTCGACTATTCGGATTAATACCGGAATACTGCATTCAAGTCACATTAAAGTTAGTTTTCCTATTGCTTAAAAATAAAATTTAGTTTGACCTACGTTACAGTTCAAAAGTTTGGTGTAAGATTTTTTTTTCATTACTTTTTAAAGAAATTAATACTTTTATTCAGTAAGACTGAATTAAATTGATTAAAAGTGACATTTATAATCTTACAAAAGATTTCCGTTTCAAATAAAGGCTGTTCTTTTCATTCAACTTTCTATTAATCAAAGTATCCTGATGTATAGTGGTTTTC
Organism: Sinocyclocheilus grahami; assembly: GCF_001515645.1. Taxonomy (NCBI): domain Eukaryota; kingdom Metazoa; phylum Chordata; class Actinopteri; order Cypriniformes; family Cyprinidae; genus Sinocyclocheilus; species Sinocyclocheilus grahami. Next base: position 659,469 of record NW_015505520.1, on the reverse strand, counting down.
ACTTAAATATTAAGCGGCAACACTGATAATAACTAAAATGTTTTTGAGCAGCAAATCAGCATATATTAGACTGATTTCTGAAGGATCATGTGACACTAAAGACTAGGGCTGTCGCGATTCGTCGATTTAATTCGACTATTCGATTTTTTAAAAATCCTCGACTAACATTTTGCTCACGTCGACTAACCGGCAAAATACCAGAAGTGCCGCATTTCACGGACGAGAATGTATAAAACACATTATTAGTCTGTTTTCCAAGGCTGCATGATATATTAAACCCATTTAAAAATCATAATTAAGCTATGATTTAATTATTTGTGATACAGTTCTAATACAGTAGCTTCCAATTAGTCCGATCGGCTGGTGTCTTTCCATTTTTTTATTTACTGTTGTTACTAGGTTTATTTACTAGGTTACCAATAGCACAGTCAGCCACTCGAACAACTTGATGGAAATGCACCTAATTCACATTTGGATGGAAACCTAGCTAGTGATCATTAGCTGAGGTACAAGGTTCTTGTGCGGAGCACTATTCATGTGTCAATGAAATGCAGGTAAACTTGCACGATCAATCACAGATGTATCCGTTCTTTCCAGGTTCCAGGCCTCCTCTTCCTCAAGAAATCACCCCCACCCGACTCCCTCTGAACCGGATACCGTCCATCTCTCCCTTCCCTTCTCAAGGGCATCGCATCCACAGCCCCAGTCCTGCCATTCTCAACTTCACCCTGCAGAACCTGGGCCTTATCCCCGGCACCAGCACACCAAACTCCACTCCTGAACAGGCCAGCTCGCTTCCATCTCCCCACCCGGGGCTCCCTCCACAGAGCATGATCTTTGTGAAGCCCATCTCACCTGCCCGAGCTCTGCAGCCGGCCTCCATACACGGACAGCCCGTCACCCTCATCAGCATACCACAGGTACAGCCACTGCCAACTATGCAACAATATGGAACAAAAGTATAGCGTTAAGGGATAATGTACAGTCAGCAATCCACTGTTGTAAAAATCCAAATCTAGTTTTACATAGTTTAAGTGAAATGATAATATTATATTTAGTTCAAATATTACATTGGACAAAATGGTTAACTGTTGTTCTTAACTGTTTTTAGAAAAATTGGATTAGAAAAATAAAATCTTTTTTGCCTTCAAAAGACACCAGTATTGGCCGATGATAAAATATCAAGGATTTCTATAAAAAAAGCATTTTATTATGTGCCCATTCAAGTCACATTAAAGTTAGTTTTCCTATTGCTTAAAAATAAAATTTAGTTTGACCTACGTTACAGTTCAAAAGTTTGGTGTAAGATTTTTTTTTCATTACTTTTTAAAGAAATTAATACTTTTATTCAGTAAGACTGAATTAAATTGATTAAAAGTGACATTTATAATCTTACAAAAGATTTCCGTTTCAAATAAAGGCTGTTCTTTTCATTCAACTTTCTATTAATCAAAGTATCCTGATGTATAGTGGTTTTCACTTAAATATTAAGCGGCAACACTGATAATAACTAAAATGTTTTTGAGCAGCAAATCAGCATATATCAGACTGATTTCTGAAGGATCATGTGACACTAAAGACTAGGGCTGTCGCGATTCGTCATTAATACCGGAATACTGGAAGTGCCGCATTTCACGGACGAGAATGTATAAAACACATTATTAGTCTGTTTTCCAAGGCTGCATGATATATTAAACCCATTTAAAAATCACAATTAAGCTATGATTTAATTATTTGTGATACAGTTCTAATACAGTATATGCGCTTTAATTATTTACTTGCGTGTAGGTTAAGTACGTGAGTCACACAGCGGCTCCGTTCACAGTAGTTCCACAGGAAGTGTTATCGTTTACATGTGTGGAGCATCTCAAACTCCATCTCTGCATGTTGTTGTGAGTTTGGGTTTATTATAATGTTCATCTGGGAACGCAACGTGCGCCATTTCATCAGATTTGTAAGCTAAATCATTTATAAATCTACGCAAACACAGGAGAATACATCGCAGTTTTAAAATAAAAGCTCAAACCCTCACTCTGAGTTTACACGTTTTGATGTCCACATATTCATTTAATGAATTAGCAGTGGCTATAGCATTTCTGTCCTGAAGAAATGGCCAAATATTAAAGTTTAAGTGGACATTTGAACGAAATGATGCTTAGTCAATATTAAACAAGGATTAGATCGCACAGTAATGTGTAAAAAGAATCATCGGGCCGTTGGCGCCCTCTGCAGGCCTTTGTTGTAATGCGTAATGTACATTAGCTCTTTTGTTTATAATACATTATGTATTAAAAAAATAAAATTCCAATAAAACCATATGATTTCTTGCTTTTGATACTTTACTTGAACTAATTATTATTGCCTCATTGCTATATGTATTTTAAGTAATTTTAAAGGCTATTGTTCACTTACATCTATTTTTATTACCACAAAATGTATTATAATTATAGGGCCCTATGAAATCCGTTTTATTTCCATATTCAGTTTTGTCCATTTTAATTTTTCTATACTCTGTTTTAATGGTTAAATTACATTTTATTAATCAAAAAGCATGTCTCTAATTAATTGAGTTTTACAGTTTTATCTTTACCAAATTCTGTTTTCCATTATTTTCTGGATTCCATTTTAATGGTTCCATTACATTTTAATAATCAAAAGCATCCAATTAATTGATTTTATTTATTTTTTCCAAAATACTGCACATTTACATTTTTCTCCTAAATAAATTCTGGTAAATAATATTTCTGGTAAATACTCCTTTAAAAAAAATGTGTTTTTTGATTATCATTTTATTATTAGTAGACTAGAACCTGTGGATATGTTGTCGTTCTTACACTATAATACTGCACTTTGATTTCAGTGATTTGGACCATGAGATGGACACTTGCTTCTTGCACTTTGTTGCACTTTACTTTTGGATTTCATTTGGTTTAATGAAATATAGTTTAATAAAATATTAAGTAAAATTGTTGATTTTTTGGGGGCGGAAAATTAATCGTTTAGATTAATCGAAATATAGTAATTCGTGGCAGCCCTACTGAAGACTGGAGTAATGATGCTGAAAATTCAGCTTCACATCACAGTAATAAATTACATTTGAAAATATATTCAAATTACATTTCTTTAAGCAGTTCTTTAAAACTGTAATAATATTTCACAATAACGGTTTTTACTGGATTTTTGATCAAATAAGCCTCGGTGAACATATAAGAGACTTTGAAAAACATTTAAAAATCTCACCGACTCCAAGCTTTTGACCAATAGTGTAAATTCCATTTTTCTTGGAGCCTCCCTGGGTTTGTGCGAGTAGTCCTTTGTCGTTTAAAACCGTCATTTGCATATTTACTCTCTTTCTCCTGCAGCCTTTAGTAACCACACCTAAAGGTGCCTGTCAACACCTCCAGCAGAGTTTCTTTCACACACCCGTCTCCTTCCCTACTGTAACCAACACTGCGGCTCCCAGGAACCTCTACATCCCTCAGAGAAAGCTTGATGTGAGTCCAGGGGACACCGAAGACCTTCACACTGACCATCATCACACCTGCAGTCCGCACGCTGCTAAAAACCACTGTTCTGTTTGAGCCATTGTGTGTGCTTGTTATATGTCTTTGAGCATTTTTATGTTTTTCTCTTTTTATACTGTTACTTTACTGTAGGGTCTGCATTCACTTCATATGAATCTGTGGTGCTTCATTCTTTTTACTGCCGAGGCTCTTGAGGAAGGCAGGACAGCAAACACGGTGCTATTTGACATGAAAGTTGAGGGTTTATTTGCAAAATAAAAGCACAATGCAGGGTTTTTTTTTTTTTTTATATGCCGTAAATTTTTGGTTAAAAAAAAGGAAGAATTAACAAAAAGACAAAAAAAATTGTCTAAAATTCTAATTTCAGGGATTCTAGGAATTGCCAAATTCAGATTTTTTTAAAGTGTTGCGTGTGGCATTGCCTTAAAGTGTTAAAGTACCACAGTATATTAAATTGCCATAACCTGGCATTGTGTTATGACGTATTAATATGGGAGAATGTTAGATTAAGGGTGTTATTAAATATTGTAGATGTATTTTATGTTAATAAAATCTAGTAATATTATTATCTGCACATCATTTATTTGATCTGATTTCTATGGAATAATAAAGATAAATGAATGTGCTCCACTCTTGTGTTTACTTAATAGTTGGTGAAATGTTTAGCGGAATTGCCTTCCGCTATTTAAAAGTGCTTTATCTTTGTGAACGTCTTCTAGTATTGATTCATTTTAGTGAATCAGCATATTTCAATGAATCCAAAGATCCTAGAGCTCCTTGCTTTTTTGTTGTTAAACCTTTGTGATAACCATCTTTAACCACCAGTTCCAATGTGAAAATGACCTTTATATACTTTGAACGTGCCTTTAGAACTACTTTAGACCGACACTTTATAATCTTAATCGATCAAGATACAGAAATGCATTGTTTCATGTGGTTAACGGTTAATACATATCATATTGTCATATTAAAATCAGTAGAACAATGAAGATTAAACTCACCATCATCACTTTAAGGTAACCCTAACTTTGAACATAATCAAGTCAATTTCATTTGTACTTGCAAACTTTCATCCAACTTTATATAAAGTGTTGGGCAATAATATAGTAACATTTTGCAACTAAAAAAAACCAGGCAGTTGAGATATGCTATAAGCCATGCATTTAGTCTGTTTCTCACCATTGGAACAATTTCAGTTCCAATCCTATTACAACACACCTGTCTGGCATGTTTAGGTAATCCTGAATACCTGAGTCAACAGGTTCAGGTGTGTTAGATGAGTATTGGCGGCTGGTTTGGCTGTTGTTTTATTTTATATGCCGGCATATAACAATGTCCCAAAAGAAGCGACCCCGGCAGGACTCGAACCTGCAATCTTCTGATTCGAAGTCAGACGCCTTATCCATTAGGCCACGAGGCCGGTTGATGTCAATGCAGCACTATAAACAATAGATCCCGCGGATGAAACATTCCTACCGGAGCTACTTCTCTAAGTTTATGTCTCTGGCGATTCACGCAGGCATGTGTTACTCCGCAGCGGCGACGACCCGACCAGGATGCAATAGTCCGAATACAAGTACTTATTATAAGTGTACCGGAGTGATTCGGAATAAGACAAAAACGCGGTTTGGAAGATGAATTCATGATGCAAATTTTGAACACAGAAAAAGTTACATAGTGCCGCTTTAAGCACTTGTTTATCAGCTTGGACAGCACTTTGACATCTTCACAGACAGCAATGCATTTCAGTCTTGTAATTGAATCAACACACACTCTGAAAAAAACATAGGTGCGTAGGAAAAAAGGTCCAACAAAACTGTCAAGTCCAAAATATAAAGATGCAATCCCGCACACTGTTAACTCTTGCTAAATATTGAAGTTTATTAACGTATGTAGCAACGTTATGCCCGATGAAGGTCAGTGGACCGAAACGTTGCGTTTGTTAATAAACTTCAATATTTAGCTAGAGTTAACAGCGCGCGGGATTGCATCTTTATATTTTGGACTTGACAGTCTTGTAATTGAAAAAAAAAAGGTTGGGGTTTGAAAAGAATATCAAAGAATATCAATACCCAGCCTTTTCTTTTCTTTTTTTTATTGAAGTACAAAATCTTACAGACATTCACTGTATCATATAAAGCATCCAAAAAAAGCATTTACAAAATAAAGAAGTGCAAGAACATAAAGCACATCTCCATCTTCAGCATCTTGCGCAGTTTCTCCTCCCCCTTCTTCTCCTTATATGGTATCAAGCGCGCGGCACTTCCGGCTAGATGTAAACACATTTACATATGCTTCCTTATGTAAATAAGCAATGCAATATTTTCAGTGAACGGCGAGTTAAAGCCTGTACTTCCTCACAGAAATCTCGACGATAGCTATAGAAGACATGGAATGCCGCGCAGGAATAGGAACACTTTAATGATTTTTGCAATATTTTGCAGTATATTCGCATTGTCATTATATGCCAAAGAGCATATCCGGCATTTTGGCTAACAATTCCATTCATATTCCACTGACTTAAAAAGAACTAAAGAAATAAGACAAATAATTATTAAATTAAATATTTGGGGAGAAATATTGTTACTAATAAGTCTAAAAGTTATCATTTTTCAGAATATGTGCAATTCTGAGAGTCCCCATAAGGATAGCTGACCAGACGTGTGTGTGTGTGTGTGTGTGTGAGAGATGCCCAGTATATAAAGACTCGCCAAAGAGGGTCAGAAATGGACATCATCAGGACCCTGAGCTGGACAGAGGTGAAAGCATCATTTCCAGAAAAAAGATTTCTTATATAACCTGTGTAAGTAGAATTCAAACATTTGATTTTTATGTCTATCCATGGCTTGATAATTTGTGCTGTAATGTAAATATTTTACATACAAGCATGCATTGGAAATAAGCCCGTTGTAAAGTGATTTTAGAGGATTCAGTAGTTATTTTAATTAGTTTTATTTTATTTATTGAGTAATGGGGATTGGGTAATTCTTATGGCTTTCATCAATAAAATCAACAAAAATGAAATTACACCGTATAATAATTTATAATATAAAAACAGATAATACTAAAACATTCCCGTTCTAACAAAGAGCATGAAATATATTTATATTTGATTCTACATCAAATTATTATCTGTTACACATAATCTCTGTTAATGACTTTTTAATGAGAGTTTATATGATATTGTCTGTTATGTGAAAGAGTTACTAATGAATATTTCTACAATAGTCGTGACATTACGAAACTTTTTCTTCTTACAAAGTAGAATATGTGTATAATAGGATATCAATATGAGATTAATAAAGTTACACTGCCGTTCAAAAGTTTGGGGTTTTATTATTTGAAAGAAATTACTATGATTCAGAAAGGAAACATCAAAGAAAACTGTATCATGGTTTCCACAAAAAACAATATTAAGCAGCACAACTGTTTTTCAACATTGATAATTATAAAAAATGTTTCTTGAGCAGCAAATCAGCATATTAGAATGATTTCTGAGGGATCATGTGACACTGAAGACTGGAGGAATGATGCTGAAAATGCAGCTTTGCATCACAGGCATAAATTACATTTGAAAATATATCATTTGTAGTGATATTCACAATATTACTGTTTTTACTGTATTTTCACTTACATAAATGCAGCCTTGGTGAACATAAGAAACATGAGAGACCAAAACATTTTAAACCCAAATGAATGGTAATGTACATTTTAAAATAGGTTTTAAAGAATTGGTACAGTATTCTTTTAGTCACACTACAAAGCAGTCACTTCTTGTAAGCTGGCAGTGGCACTAATAAAAGACCTATTTCTGGACCCTTATCATTGCATTCCACACGAGTGAGGTGATATTCTGCTGCTCTGAGAGATGAGACAGAAAGAGGCATATTACTTTGAGATAGGATACATCTATTTTTATATCTGACCTGTCACATACCACATAAATGAAGGAAGTCAGCTTTTCTCTCAGTGTTAAACAAATGAAAAAGATGCATTTTGAATGAGTGATTTGAACACTCATTCTTTCTAGTCAGTGTTTTTTTGGCAGTCTTGGTTAGATTGTCTCTCTTCCCATCCGTGTGAATGTCAGAGTCTCTGCCAGAGCTGAAGATGCCAAACTGGGGTGGAGGAGCCAAATGTGCGGCCTGCGAGAAGACGGTTTACCATGCTGAGGAGATCCAGTGCAACAGCCGGAGCTTCCACAAAACCTGCTTCATCTGCAGTAAGTCCACAAAACGTTAGTAAACTGAATGCTACTCTTACCTGAAAGTAAAAAAGGGGGTATATTAAATATCAGAATCAATGAAACCAAGTTCAGAGAGGGTTAAGATTTTCCTTAAGATGACACATCACCAGATCTTTCAGGTAAATGATACAAATAAAAGCATTATGAACAGAGCCGTTTTAGCTCATTTAAAGGGTTAGTTCATCCAAAAAATGAAAATTAGGCTGTGTTTTACTACAGCAACACCCGCTGAGTACAACGATAGAGCTTGAAAGATCAAAGACCATTTTTTTATATAACTCCGACTGGATTCGTCTGAAAGGAGAAAGTCATATACACCTAGGAGGCATCGGGGGTGAGTAAAACACAGCCTAATTAAAATTTTCGGGTGAACTAACCCTTTAAGGTATGTTAAACAAACAAACAATAAAGCATAACAATGTATATAAACAAAAGAAAAAATAAACAGTGGGAAGAAGAGCAAAATGAAAAACTAAACTAAACTAATTATTAAAAAATATAAACATGTGCACCCTTTGGTCCTTTAGTATATTTACTCTTTAATTTTATATTCAACTATCAAATGTTTTGTTTAATAGCATCAGTATATATTAGGATGGCGCAATAAGCTCCCAGGAGTGTTATTTTATTATCACTATTATTATAATTATAAATTAGATTTTATTTTTATATTTTCTGTTTTGAGTTCGTTTTATTAATTTTGTTGTGTTTTTGTCATTACAAGTGTTTGAATTTATTTAGCTTTAGTTAATTTAGTACTTCAACTTAAAATAATGAAAATGAGAAATGTTGTCTTTTGTTTTTACTTTTTATTAAAAATAGTTCATGTTTATTTTTTCATTTCAAGTAATGTTTTTTTATGGTGTTAGTTTTAGTTTAACGATAACCCTCACTCATTTCTTCTTCATGTATCTGCTTATGTCAGAATATTTAATAATGTCAGAATTTTTAACATATAGTCAATATATGCAAAAAGAGCTAATGATGATGATTGGGAGGGATTTGGGGGGACGAAAATGCCATCAAAAGCAAAAGTACTGTTTGAAATGTTTCCCAGTGAGCAGACCGCTTTCAGTAGTGCAGCATTAACTCTTAAACGCTTGAGTCCTGCCAGGAAGGGTGATGATAGTCAGTCAGTCTGAGACTGCTAACACAAACACCCCTGCAGTTCACCACCATTCAAGGGCCTGTTTCCATCTGCTGCGGATGACATTGGCCGGGATGCTTTGGCCTCCCAGAGCCTCTTGTTCATCCAGCCCAAAATTAGATTCAAAGACAAGCTCCCATGAGCCTCTTGAGCCGTCCTGGCTGAAAGTGCAGCAGCTGACGAATGCAGACAGGAGATGACAGCCCTCTGGAGGAGCAGTGAGATCACGCTCCAACTCTAGACTCCCTCGGTCTCTCACAACAAATCCGACAATAGGAGATTTTAAATTGCAAAAAAAACCAAAACATCTATTTCAAATAAATGCAGTTCTTTTGAACACTCTTTTCATCAAAGAATCCTAAATAACAAAATGTATCACAGTTTCTATTAGCAGTCCAACTGGTTTCATCACTGATAATCAGAAATGTTTCTTGAGCATCAGATCAGCATATTAGAATGATTTCTGAAGGATCATGTGACACTGAAGACTGGAGTAATGATGCTGAAAATAAAGCTTTGTCATCACAGGAATAAATTACATTTAAAAAAATATTTAATATTAAAAAAACGATTTTAAATTGTAATAATATTCCATTACTGTTTTTACTGCGTTTTTTAAAAATCAAATAAATGCAGATAAAATGCGGTATTATATGTCTTTACTGTCATATTTTACTGTCAACTTTCTGTTCTCTAGTGGCTTGCCGTAAAGGTTTAGACAGCACAACAGTTGCAGCACACGAGTCTGAGATTTACTGCAAATCCTGCTATGGCAAGAAATATGGTCCAAAAGGTTATGGGTACGGCCAGGGTGCTGGAGCGTTGAGTTCTGACCCCATCAATAATGAAGAACTTCAGCCTCAGGAGTATGTCCTGAAAATATCTTTCAAATATATTCTTAAAGGAACAGTTCACCCACAAATGAAAATTTGCTGAAAAAGCACTCACCCGCAGGCCATCCAAGATGTAGATGAGTTTGATTCTTCATCAGAACAGATTTGGAGAAATTTAGACAAAGTAATCCACACAACTCCAGCCCATCAATTAACGTCTTGTGAAGTGAAAGGCTTCAGTGTGTTTGCTATTTATATAAAAAAAAAATCCATCAGGCATTTTACCTTTAAACATTACTTGGGCCAATAATACATAATAACATGTTCAGAACTGTTTTTGCTTGTAACCCGTGCTTGATCTGTGCATATTTCTCTCCTGATTTAGAGGAGATGACTTTTTCATTGGAAAAAGCAATATTAGAGGACTCTTAAATTAGCCAGAAGCAATGGTTTAAAGTTAAAAACCCTTAAAGATGGACTTGTTTCTTACAAACACAGCTTTTCACTCCACAAGACATTAACGGATGGACTGGAGTCGTGTGGATTACTTGTGGATTATTGTGATGTTTTTATCAGCTGTTTGGACTCTCATTCTGACGGCACCCATTCACTGTAGAGCAGGGGTGTCAAACTCAGTTCATGGAGGGCCGGAGTCCTGCAGAGTTTTGTTCCAACCCTGCTTAAACACACGTACCATGTAGTTTCCAACTTGATTAGTTGGATCAGGTGCGTTTAATTAGGGTTGAATCTAAACTCTGCAGGGTTCCGGCCCTCCAGGAATTGACTTTGACACACTTGCTGTAGAGGATCAAACGGTGAGCATGTAATGTAATGCTAAATTTCTCAAAATCTGTTCTGATGAAGAAACAAGGTTCTTCAAAATAAAGTACATTTTCAGCAAGTTTTCATTTTTGGGTGAACTATTGCTTTAAAGATAGAGTATCACTTTAATAGTATTTAGAAGAATAATTTAGAGTTTTTCATTTTTGTTTTGTTTTGTTATTGCCGTTTTGTGATTCTTATGTGTATGTTTTTAACACGTTCAGGCCCAAAGCTCCCCATCCTGCATCTGCTAACTCAAACCCAAGCAAGTTTACACAGAAGTTTGGGAGTACGGATCGCTGTCCTCGCTGCTCCAAAGCCGTTTATGCAGCAGAGAAAGTCATGGGTGCTGGAAAGGTAAAACTGCAGCTAAAATTAAAGCAAGAAGCTGATTCGAGAGTTTTGATACATTATACGGTGTTATGATATGAAATAAATTAAAATTAAACAATTCAAACACAAATATAAGCATATTTTGAGAAAGTCTTCCCTTCTCAGCACTTCTGCAATATACTGCTGTCACAGGTCAGCCGCAGCACTGTGTAATAATTTATCAGACTGTGACTGGTTCTGATCCAACAGCCCTGGCACAAAACCTGCTTCCGCTGTTTACTGTGTGGGAAGAGCCTGGAATCCACCACAGTGACGGATAAAGATGGAGAGCTCTACTGTAAAGGTACAAACAATCAAATGAGGCCCCAAGATCTCTGCCATCTCATTAACATCACTTAACCAATCAATAGACGCGGTTTCAGATAGACCTAGTTATTGTTCAATAGCCATTACAGGCCAATTCATGCAATCAAGAGCACAAATATTGCAGTGATTAAAGCCTGATGTTTATTTAATCTATTGCATTATGCCGAGTGTTTTGTTCATGTTAACAGAAATGTCTAGAAGCTTGTTTCCACCAGGGGGTAAAAAACAAAAAAAAAGGAGATTTTGACTTGAATCTTTTTCTCTTGCAATTCTGAAAAAAATTTTTTTTTCAAAATTGTGAGATGTAAACGCAGAATTATAAGATAAAAAGCCGTAATTGACTGTTTTTATTCCGTGGTGAAAAAAAAAGTGGTCTATCAAACGCTATTTGTTGTGTGCAGTGAAAAGCCAGCGTTATACTTCAAGCTGAAGTGTGTCAGTTCCAAACAGAATAAAAGAACAAACCCCTCCAAAACTCACACCATTGGTTGAACCAATGTTCCTGTGTGTGGATTGTGTGGTTAAGCAGTTTAATGTTGTGATGGTGCAAAATGTTTACACTTTTTGAGAACCTCAATTGCTGACTTATCTCTCTTCATGATAAGTTGGGAAAGGGTTTTAATTACACACTTCAGCTTTAGACGTGATCTTATGTTGATGCTATGCAGCATAAAAGAGATGTATTACAATTATATGAATCCTAACTACTGTAACTGTATAGCACATGTCATAGCATAAAAACATAAATAAAGAGTAAATAAAGGATAATATGTGTCATTCAACATTGATTCAAAAACGATCTGTAACTAGTAAAATTGTTTTACAGACATAAATTCAGCATATTAGAATGATTTCTGAAGGATCATGTGACAAGACTAGAGTAGTGGCTGCTGAAAATTCAGCTTTGCATGACAGGAACATTAATAGAATAAAAAACAGTTATTGTAAATTGAAATAATATTTCACAATAATTCAGTTTTTACTGCATTTCTGATCAAATGCAGCACTTGTGAGCATAAGAGATATAGCTCCGAAACTTTTGCACTTCACTATTTGATAATAGTGGCTGTAATGCAAGTTACTCAATATTAACTATTAATCAATAAAAAAATTTTTTTTTTGTTATTTGTATTTTGTTAGACCTAGAGAAACACTCTCTGACCAGCAAATTACAAAAGTGGTCTGATTTATTCCAAAGCACAGAGCAGGATTCAAGAACAGCACTTTTCCCTTATAATGACATACTGGACAATAAAGTATAATGAATAGAATTGAGAACTGCAGTAAAGAGCAAGCTGATGCTCTCAGACACGGCCCTGTACTACACAGTGGTTATTAAAGGCATAAATAAAAGAACAACTGCCTTTGAAAACATTACTTATTAAAGGCAACGATACTAACAGCTAATAAAATATTTTAAATGATATGAATCGTTCTGCATGTATAATGCTATAAATGCTGTGGTTGTAATGCATCTGACCGTAGCGTCAAGTCATTTCAAATGCGTTTTGACTCATCAAGGGATTTACGGTTCTCAAAATGACAAGAAATCCGATTTTCAGCATGTGTCCAATATCAGCTACTAAATTTGCAGAAATAAAATTGCTCTGATTTACGAATCTTTTCACAAAGAGCATATAGTGGTCACTTCCTGTAAAAGGACTTGGGAGTAAAACCCAAAACGTGATCTTACCGTACCTTACAAAATATTTCTGTTCAAAATATATCCGTATGCTTATAAACATGTATTCATCCTTATGTACAACATAAGCTGTAAGGCAAAATCTAACCTTGAACGCACAGCACATATATTTCGCTCAAATAGAAAAGGTGGATGTTCTTGCAAACAGAACAAATGATTATCCAAATTAGCATTCAGTCTGTTCTTCATTTCCATCACTAAAAAGGCATTAAAATCAAACCAATGGCTCCATAACTGGGGACGTCGCTCTCCCTGAGTGGGTGACTGATCGCTGGGGGTCAAACAGCATCGGGGCCGCTGAACATGGGATGGTCTCTGCTGAGACCCATGGGATACTGTTGAGTCCAGTCCAGCACCATGGGCTTACAGAGACCACAGCAACGCCATTGGAAGAAGTTCACCAGGTTCCTCACCACTCCAAGACTATGAGAGAAGAAACAAGATTCAAAAATAAGAACTTTATGAGTGTTATTAACCCTAAACTAGTGAAAACAGCCTTACTTGAATGGGTTTTGTCTGAGAGAGAAGGCTTGAGGGAGTTTTCTCTGTCTTTGCATCAGGTTCGCTCTCTCGGCCGTCGTCAGCCCGAGGAACGCGATCTGTGAGGAAACAAAGCAAACTATGAGGACTCTGTGCACACATTTGTTTTTACTACTATAGCATTTATAAGCATACGTATTTATACGTTTTTTTAAGTAGCCTTTGTTATGTTTTCATTTTTTATTTAAATTTTAGTTTAAGTTTTAGTAATTTTGTTCTGTGCTTTTTTAAAATATATATTTAACTATTTTTAATTCAACTTTAATAAAACAATTATTTCAGCATTATTTCAATTACTAAGATTTTAAAGTTATAGTTAACAATACTGTAGTTAGCAACACTGTTATTAATTATTAATAATTTTAACATCATTTTGTTATTAAGACCGCTTATTAGGCTTGCTGCGATAGACGGTGTTTTCGGTTGTCACTGTTGTTAAGGTGCAACACCGCGGCACCGCCCCCCACCGTCGTTTAGATTTATTTATAGTAACAAAATTAATTTAGCCTAGTTCAGTTAGAGGACAGACACTTTTAAAAACTAAACGCTCAATGCAGCGTGCCGAACCATGCGTGAACGTCAGATTTGATTTATCACGTGAGGAGAGTGAGTCGAGCTGACTGACAAGAGTGAGGTGAGAAAGACAAGACGATGGCAGAAGATTGTTTAGAAAGGAAATGCAAAGGCCTATTGACTGGAAGTTTATTTAAACATTCGTTTCTTATTTATTTGGTTCCACAGTGTTTGCTGATTTTCAGTTTTATATACCTATTTAAACTTTGTGTAGCCTAAGTAATTTGTTATTTTATTAGGCATAGGCATATATGGTGTATTTGTATTCGTTTTGTTAACAAAAGTTCTGAGTTTGACGTTGTTGTTGCTTGAAGTTTCTTATTTATTTGGTTCCACAGTGTTTGCTGATTTTCACTTTTATATACCCATTTAAACTTTGTGTAGCTTAAGTAATTTGTTCTTTTATTAGGCATATATGGTGTATTTTTATTCATTTTGTTAACAAAAGTTCTGAGTTTGACGTTGTTGTTGCTTGAATTGAATCAACGCCGAATTGCCGCTAATTTGAAAGTGAAAGTAAAATGCACAGGGCGCTTTTTCAAGCCATATGAAAGCGAAGAAAAGAGGGAACCTCAAATGAACTAACACCCTCCACCCCAACGGTGATACCGGTATTACCGGTGTTGTCACACGTTGATTAACCGGTGTGAAAATTTCCTCACCGTCACATCCCTACCGTTTATCAGTGTTCGCTTTGTTCAAAGCTGCTGTTATATTTTTGTAGAAAGAGGACACAAGATATTGAGGATTAATATTTGTGTTTTTTTTTTTATAGTAAGTTGATATTAGGCAAATATAATATCTTCTTCATTTCCATCACTAAAAAGGCATTAAAATCAAACCAATGGCTCCATAACTGGGGACGTCGCTCTCCCTGAGTGGGTGACTGATCGCTGGGGGTCAAACAGCATCGGGGCCGCTGAACATGGGATGGTCTCTGCTGAGACCCATGGGATACTGTTGAGTCCAGTCCAGCACCATGGGCTTACAGAGACCACAGCAACGCCATTGGAAGAAGTTCACCAGGTTCCTCACCACTCCAAGACTATGAGAGAAGAAACAAGATTCAAAAATAAGAACTTTATGAGTGTTATTAACCCTAAACTAGTGAAAACAGCCTTACTTGAATGGGTTTTGTCTGAGAGAGAAGGCTTGAGGGAGTTTTCTCTGTCTTTGCATCAGGTTCGCTCTCTCGGCCGTCGTCAGCCCGAGGAACGCGATCTGTGAGGAAACAAAGCAAACTATGAGGACTCTGTGCACACATTTGTTTTTACTACTATAGCATTTATAAGCATACGTATTTATACGTTTTTTTAAGTAGCCTTTGTTATGTTTTCATTTTTTATTTAAATTTTAGTTTAAGTTTTAGTAATTTTGTTCTGTGCTTTTTTAAAATATATATTTAACTATTTTTAATTCAACTTTAATAAAACAATTATTTCAGCATTATTTCAATTACTAAGATTTTAAAGTTATAGTTAACAATACTGTAGTTAGCAACACTGTTATTAATTATTAATAATTTTAACATCATTTTGTTATTAAGACCGCTTATTAGGCTTGCTGCGATAGACGGTGTTTTCGGTTGTCACTGTTGTTAAGGTGCAACACCGCGGCACCGCCCCCCACCGTCGTTTAGATTTATTTATAGTAACAAAATTAATTTAGCCTAGTTCAGTTAGAGGACAGACACTTTTAAAAACTAAACGCTCAATGCAGCGTGCCGAACCATGCGTGAACGTCAGATTTGATTTATCACGTGAGGAGAGTGAGTCGAGCTGACTGACAAGAGTGAGGTGAGAAAGACAAGACGATGGCAGAAGATTGTTTAGAAAGGAAATGCAAAGGCGCCTGTTTGGCAATATTTTAGATTTTGAAAAGCCTATTGACTGGAAGTTTATTTAAACATTCGTTTCTTATTTATTTGGTTCCACAGTGTTTGCTGATTTTCAGTTTTATATACCTATTTAAACTTTGTGTAGCCTAAGTAATTTGTTATTTTATTAGGCATAGGCATATATGGTGTATTTGTATTCGTTTTGTTAACAAAAGTTCTGAGTTTGACGTTGTTGTTGCTTGAATTGAATCAACGCCGAATTGCCGCTAATTTGAAAGTGAAAGTAAAATGCACAGGGCGCTTTTTCAAGCCATATGAAAGCGAAGAAAAGAGGGAACCTCAAATGAACTAACACCCTCCACCCCAACGGTGATACCGGTATTACCGGTGTTGTCACACGTTGATTAACCGGTGTGAAAATTTCCTCACCGTCACATCCCTACCGTTTATCAGTGTTCGCTTTGTTCAAAGCTGCTGTTATATTTTTGTAGAAAGAGGACACAAGATATTGAGGATTAATATTTGTGTTTTTTTTTTTTATAGTAAGTTGATATTAGGCAAATATAATATCAGGGCATAATTCAAAAAGCATACTAGTTTCCAATGTAAAATTCAACATTTTCTATGATCTATCATACTAATATTCGTGTTATGCAAAATTCTAGGTAAAAGAGTAAGAAATGCCATTGTATTTGTCAGCAGCCACCACAACAAAAATAATTCACTCTGGTTCTTATGTCCTAATATATTTAGCTGGGATGTTTCACTGTTTATTCGTCACACTCACCTGGTAGAGCTGCACCAAAAGCAGGATGAAGGCCCAGGAAGCGTTTAAGAAAGCAAAGCAGAAGATATAGAGCACCCAGGGAGAGCAGCTCGTCAGAGAGGTCACCGCCCCCCATAGGCCCTCCTCTGTGTAGTGCAGCGGACAGTGTTTGGACCAGTCTACACACAGAGAAACACGCACATTTTTTTTTAAATTAACATTTTCTTCTAGAGAGACTAAAAATGCAAGATGCTGTATTTTACAGACATCAACTCTTAATATATACACTACCATTCAAAAATCTGGGGACTTTCTATTCATCAGAGAATCGGAAAAATCATGGTTTCCACAAAAATACGCTTGAGCATTGATAATAATGAGAAATTTTTCTTGAGCAGCAAATCAGAATATTAGAATGATTTCTGAAGGATCATGTGACACTGAAGACTGGAGTAAAATTCAGCTTTGCATCACAGGAATAAATTACATTTTAGCATATATTCAAATAAAAATATTTGAATAAAATTTCGAAATTATTTTACTGTTATTACTGCATTTTCAATCAAATAAATGCAGCCTTGGTGAGCATAAGAGACATACTTTTGAATGGTAGTGTACATTGGAGTTGAAGTTGTGACTTACACATGATACTGCCGTAGAACATCCACATGCACAGAAAGCTCAGAGCAACCAGGAAAAGCACAAAGTACGGGTGATTTCTGGCCCCTGTAAGAAGAGGTTAGCATGAGTGATTCATAATGAGAGCAAAAACTGAGAGAGAAGGAAGTCTATAAAACATCTTAGTTTGAGCATGTTACCTATGCAGCCATTGATCCAAATGGAGTGGTGGTCCTGTTTAGCGACACAGGCATTACAGGAAAAGCAGTGATTTGCTCTCATTGGCTTTCTCATCTGCAAAACAAGGTTTTGAAATAATTTGATTATTAGGAAACGTTGTAGAATGTTTACAATATGTGGTCCTGTCAGGGCAATATTATACAATACTACAGTAAATTTTAAATAGGAAGAATATCGAAACTCTTTGGTCATTTTTGAGCGAGATGCTAACGGTCTAATCAGATTCAATGATCTATGCTAAGCTACGGCTAAAAGTGCTACCGCCAGACCCGGAGATCGGCTGAATGGATTCGAAAACGGTAAAACTCAACTGTTTAACTCTAGAGGAGTTGGAAAATGAGCCTATTTTCAAAAATAGTAGAGTGTTCCTTTAAGTGGCACTCTCAGGCTGAGCCAGTGGTTTTCAGTCCTGGTCCTGGGGACCCACCGCTCTTATCTGAGAGACATACAAAAGAGTGGTGGGCCCCCAGGGCCAGGATTGAAAACCACTGGGCTAAACATGTTAATGTTTTACTGAGCTTACAGTGCCCTCATGAGGAAGTCAATATTATTGCACACACAGTAATTCTATTCACATATTTGCATCTGCTTAATTATCAAATGTATGTGCAATGGCCAAAAATACTGCCATGATCTGTCTCGCTCTCTTTGTTTTTTCTTTGAAAGATTTCAATACCAAACAATTGATAAAGCATTTGTTTCTGAGAGTGTGCAGTATTCTGAATTATTTACTTAAAAATCTGAAATTATAAAAAATATATATATATATACTATTTCAATTCATAATTATATTTTTAAATGTAAAAATATTTATACTGAAATCAGAGCAATTTAAAATTAGTACTAATATATATATATATATATATATATATATATATATAGTTATATTAAACATAAAATGTTTTTTTTCACTTTAGACAGACAAGCTGTCACATAATATACAATTCAATACATTTGTTGTAAAAATGATAAGAGTGATATTGTAGTAACAGGGTCTTTTAAATCCATATGTATGATGAGTCAGTGAAGTCAGTGTGTTTGTTGATGCTCAATCGGCACCTTGAAGTGAGGTTGATCACAGCTATGACGCAGACCAGCAGCACACCCTTCAATAACCAGGACTCTGTCTTCATGTCTAATATAGAACCGATGGCTCCCACCACAACAACACTGAACACACACAGTAGAAAGACCTGAAACACACACAGTCACATACACACCATCACACACACTCAGTCTGAATAATGAAGTCTTTTCAACTGCGATGAAAACTCAGGGTTACAGCAGAGGAATGTGGGTCAGAGAATAAGTGGAATGTTATTTTCTTGTTTAATAAAAGCCTAAAAATGGTGAATTCTCCAGGGCCAAACACACATTATGTGAGAAATTGGCTGCTTTTGTTTCTGAAAGCTTAATTCAAGGTTAAATACAGCCCTGGGATTTCAAGTACTTGCCTCACGTCTTCTTCAATAAAGTTAGTGAGAGCGGTGTGTGTGTGAGCTGGCCTGGAACAGTTGTTACAAATCCAACCATTAAAACTGGGATTCATATGCAATGAAACACCATTTTTCACTATATGCTTCCCATTTTCTTTAGGAAATTTATTTATTTATTTTGCTTTTGAGACAACAATAACTAAAATCACATTAGACATTTAAAATAATAAAAATATATTTTTATGAATTACACAATATTAAGTACATAAAATATACATTATTAATTTAATGTTTACATTTTAGAAATGTTACTATTACTATACTACTACTACTACTATTAGAGATCATATTCATATAGCATCTTATAAGCATATAACATCCACATATCCAATAATAATAATAATAATAATAGTAAGTATTATAATCTATATTATTACTATTATATATAGTCATATCCATTGCACAAATGCATCTAATTTAACATGAGTTTAAATTAGAGGTTTGTTCAAATTCAAAATACCAGAATAATCTGAATAATACTCCAGATTTTAGTGAATTAAATCTACATCACAAATTGAAACTTTTTTTCGAAGCTGAACTTGTTGGCCTGAGTGTGTCTGAGCATGAGTGTACCTTGTATCTGTTGAGCAGTTTGAGACACGTGGAGTTGGCTTTCATTCGTTCTGTCTTCACCACACTGAGCATGTGAATGAGCAGAGGGCTGTGCACCTGGTGCGCCAGGTCAATGGGAGTGTGACCCTGCACATAACACAAAAACATCAGTAAGAAAGAATGCAAGGTAAAGCTCAACTTTCAAACTGAACGGCCAGGTGAGTGAAGAGCACCGCTTTGGAACCAGTTTTACAGCTATGGAGAAACACTACTTTTTTGTTCTGCTGGTTTAAACTGCATCATTACGGCTTTAGAATTAGTGACTGGACATGTAATAACAAACTATAAGATGTTTAAAATTTATGTGGAATGAAGGGTAGCACTTTCAGAAAGACTACTCAGGTTTTAAGGCCAGCCTATGACTTAGGGCTGGGTGATATAGCTAAAAAAATGTATCAACGATACAATGTTTCATATAGT
>NW_015505520.1:620690-638745 GCF_001515645.1 Sinocyclocheilus grahami | reverse complement strand
GAATAAGTGGAATGTTATTTTCTTGTTTAATAAAAGCCTAAAAATGGTGAATTCTCCAGGGCCAAACACACATTATGTGAGAAATTGGCTGCTTTTGTTTCTGAAAGCTTAATTCAAGGTTAAATACAGCCCTGGGATTTCAAGTACTTGCCTCACGTCTTCTTTAATAAAGTTAGTGAGAGCGGTGTGTGTGTGAGCTGGCCTGGAACAGTTGTTACAAATCCAAACATTAAAACTGGCATTCATATGCAATGAAACACCATTTTTCACTATATGCTTCCCATTTTCTTTAGGAAATTTATTTATTTATTTTGCTTTTGAGACAACAATAACTAAAATCACATTAGACATTTAAAATAATAAAAATATATTTTTATGAATTACACAATATTAAGTACATAAAATATACATTATTAATTTAATGTTTA
The DNA here is from genome assembly GCF_001515645.1 of Sinocyclocheilus grahami. Lineage (NCBI taxonomy): Eukaryota > Metazoa > Chordata > Actinopteri > Cypriniformes > Cyprinidae > Sinocyclocheilus > Sinocyclocheilus grahami. The sequence goes on along the minus strand of NW_015505520.1, from coordinate 638,317 downwards.
CATTTTAGAAATGTTACTATTACTATACTACTACTACTACTATTAGAGATCATATTCATATAACATCCTATAAGCATATAACATCCACATATCCAATAATAATAATAATAATAATAGTAAGTATTATAATCTATATTATTACTATTATATATAGTCATATCCATTGCACAAATGCATCTAATTTAACATGAGTTTAAATTAGAGGTTTGTTCAAATTCAAAATACCAGAATAATCTGAATAATACTCCAGATTTTAGTGAATTAAATCTACATCACAAATTGAAACTTTTTTTCGAAGCTGAACTTGTTGGCCTGAGTGTGTCTGAGCATGAGTGTACCTTGTATCTGTTGAGCAGTTTGAGACACGTGGAGTTGGCTTTCATTCGTTCTGTCTTCACCACACTGAGCATGTGAATGAGCAGAGGGCTGTGCACCTGGTGCGCCAGGTCAATGGGAGTGTGACCCTGAACATAACACAAAAACATCAGTAAGAAAGAATGCAAGGTAAAGCTCAACTTTCAAACTGAACGGCCAGGTGAGTGAAGAGCACCGCTTTGGAACCAGTTTTACAGCTATGGAGAAACACTACTTTTTTGTTCTGCTGGTTTAAACTGCATCATTACGGCTTTAGAATTAGTGACTGGACATGTAATAACAAACTATAAGATGTTTAAAATTTATGTGGAATGAAGGGTAGCACTTTCAGAAAGACTACTCAGGTTTTAAGGCCAGCCTATGACTTAGGGCTGGGCGATACAGCTAAAAAAATGTATCAACGATACAATGTTTCATATAGTTCGGTATCGATAATTATTGACAGTTTATATAACCTTTTTTAAAACAAAGAGCAATATAATTTTTTTTTACATTTAACCACTGTATTTTTAAATTAACTCACTTTGAGACAAACAACACATTTTTTTGTTTTTGTTTTAACAGTCAAAAACAAAATAAAAATTAAACAAATATCTAATTTCTAATGTTTTATATGCAGATTAAATAGGTCAAACTTTTGGCTTGTCTCCCGAGGCCACAGGAGGGCGCAATGAGCAAAATAATGCAGCACATTAAATAGTCAACGCAAGGAAGTAACGGTCTATATAAAAATGTGCATTACGTTTAATATAATACTCATATAAATCAAATATAATTTGCATAAACAATTATGAAAACAGCATCACGTATTTATGCATTGCTTAATACAAAGAGCCGAATCGCCATTCACACAGATCGCCTTTAAAACATATGAGACGCAGTGAAAAGGAATAAACCTCCACAAATTTGCGACGTGTTTTCTAAAAGTTTAAACTGTTTTAACTTTGCATGGCTACATCTCTTGTGTGAGACGCGAGTGCAGCAGTCGTATTTGTCCGTCTAGAAAATGCACCGAATATGCGTTCTGTGTGAATGGCTTGGTATCGGTTTTAACCCAGGAAGTGACATTTGTATCAATTGCATCTTTTTTCTACCCACTGATAATGTTAGATGCATAAACCCGAAGAGAAACATTTTCAGTTCATTTTTACTTGAAACAGAAATCATTTGTAACATTATTATAAATCATCTGTACAGATGTTTAATATAAAGCACAGTTGTCATGGTTGGTTGAATCATAATTTGGCAGTTCTAGTAAAAACTTAATTTCAGACCCTGACTGAGTCGATCTTACCCGATGATTTTTTGTGCTGCCAACATCAGTGGAGTCTGTCCATTTATGTCCGGCGAATCCACTTCCTACAACAACACAGGAACAAGAAGAGTATTCAGCTGCATTACTCAGTATTCAAACCCTCCACCGTTATTTAAAATGTCACTGTGTGTGTTTGTGTCACACCTGTCCTTTGGCCATAAGGTATGCAGCAATGGGCATATGCTGGAAGAGCAGAGCCAGATGGAGACCCCGATACCCTTCACTATCTGCTAATGACGGATCGGCTCCATATCGCATCAGCTGAATGACCATAGACAAATGACCCTGTCTGTTCAGAGGTGACCAGGAACAACATCAGCAGATATAAACCACGGTCAAGCGGCACTTGTAAGCAAATGCTGCTAGAACCAATATTTTTGCATTGACTTTTAACTGCGTTTTGGTGATTTTAGTGCATGTATGAATGCGGATGTCAGTTCTTCAAAATCACACTTATGTTCCATCTCATATAACTGCAAATGTATTGCTGTATGTATCTGAAACGTACCGTATGGCCCAGTGGAGTGGTGTTGAATTCAGGTCGCCGCCTAGTTGGTCTATGACGGCACCTTTAGATATGTAGTATCTATGAAACACAGCAGAACATACACAGATACAAATAAGAATAGGTTGAATAAGTGAAATTATTTAAGTGTTTTGAAATAATCTCTTATGCTCACCAAGGCTGCATTTATTTGATCAGTAAAAACAGTAATATTGTGAAATATTATTACAGTTTAAAATAACTGCTTTCTATTTGTATATATTTTCAAATGTAATTTATTCATGTGATGACAAACAAATTGATCAAAAAGCGACAGTAAAGACATTTATAATCTTACAAACAAAATTCTATTTCAAATAAATGCTGTTAAATGAACTTTTTATTCATCCAAGAATCCTGAAAAAAATTTATCACGGGTGTACCACAAAAAATATTATGCAGCAAAAAACGGTTTTCAATATTGATAATAATAAGAACCATTATCAATTGAGCACTTATAATTGTGCACAAAACCAGCAAATTCAAATGCTTTTTGAAAAAACGTGTGACACTGAAGATTGGAGTAATGATGTTGAAAATTCAGCTTTGCATCACAGGAATAAATTACATATTAAAATATATTCAAATAGAAAACAGCGATTTTAAATTGTTTTAATATTTCACAATTTTTACTGTTTTTCCGGGATTTCTGATCAAATAAATGCAGCCTTGGTGAGCATTAGAGATTATTTCAAAAACGTTTAAAAATCTTGAAAATTCCATGAAATGGAATAACGCCATGAAACATACAAAGAGACAAATCTTACTTGACAATATCGGCTCGATTATTGATGGCGGCCCAATGGAGCAGTGTAACATTCTCTTTGTCAGGCTGCCTGACGTCATAACCAGCCTCAATAAGCTCTTTACACCTCTCAAGAGCACCAAACCTACAATTTAAAACAATCAAGGGGAAGATGCTGTTTTTTTTGCATCAGAATTGACTTGAATGAACATGTATACCCACATACACTGCAGGTTTTCTGCATGAACAAGTGATAAGAAGATCTGCATCGTCGAATGGAAATGAACTATTTGAGCAGTGTGAAGCATGCAGGTGAGACAACAGATATGAACGCCGTTCAATAGAAACCCAGATAAATAACAGCACAACAGTATCCTGTATTTGTATTCTCCATCACTTACGGTTTGTCTGATTCTCTACAACGGGAAGATGAATGATCGGTTTACACAAATCTTTCTACTCACTACTGAACAGCTAGATCTCAGAGTAAGATCAAGAACATATGTGTGATATTTACTGAATGCCTGAAATATCACTAAAGTTTTTAAGGCGGAATTTCACAAAGACTCTCAATAACACTTTTAGGACCGTTAAGATTTTTTTAACATCGTCAATTAAGCACATTTCTCCCCCAATAATCATTATCGCAATACAAAACAAAAACTAGGGTTGGGTAAACTAGGGTTGGGCGATGTCTTGCAAATTGGCATCGGACGATGTCTACAGTGAAACATCGTGATGGACGATGACATCGGGGGCAGGGTTAGGGGGTCTGCCCAAAGTGTGAATCCGTTTGCAGAAAGGCACGGAAAACAAATAACTCGTTCTACGGAGCCACTAAAGGGACATGGTTAGCCGCTTGCTAGCGGTAGACTGTTACATTACAGTACATGAAATTCACTTACCACATACACAGAGTAAGGAGAGATGACTGATAGGACAATGGCAAATGATTTGCAGATACTGAGCACCACTGACAAGTATCTTGTAAAATGTGTGGTAGGCACTGCCGCTCCGTAGTATAGAGTCCGTGTGATCGCGAATCTCGAAAGTGAAAGTGAAAGTAAAATGAGAGCGCACATTCGAAAGCGGTTTCAATGCCCTGCATATTAGTAGCGGCTCCCTGATGGATGCAATTTAATGACCCAACGATATAATTGCAAGAGAAAGTATTGAATTTTTTTTTTTATCCTCCCATCTCATAGGCTATTTATTCCCTTTTGGGGTTTCGTAGTACACTTAATTTCCTTTCCGAACATGGAATTGGGATGCGGCGGATTGCGGGTGGATCACGATGCCGGCTCAACATCATGAAGTCCGTCAGCCATCGGTGATGGACGATGGCATCGTCTATCGGCCCAACCCTACGGGCTAAATTATGAAAGACCGGAGTATCGATAAGCTCTGACGTTAACGGTTCTGCTATCGGTACTGGAGAAATTAATAAAAGACACATACATTTATTATTGCTATATACTGTATATATTATCTTGCTAATTCTATCTCACCAGTCGCCAGCTGTTGTTCAAACATTTGTTTATGATGCATTTTTGCTATTCGAAATTCAGAAGCGAGATCACGAGCAGTATCGGTAAGAGTAGTAATACCGTTAAAACCTTAACGATACCCATCCCTAGTAATGCGTTTGAGATGTGGTGTTTTCCTCAATGAACTTACATTTCAAAAATACCGAGATGTTTTTGGCCAATTAAATAAGTATACAATAATTATCTTTTTGTAATGAAGGGGAATGCGTTTAATTGTCAAGCAAATATTGTTACAAAACTGGCAAAATTGATCATATACATGATCCTAAAAATACGTTTTAATAGGATTTTATTTATTTGGGGGGATGTCAAGGGAATAAGTCTCACTGTGTTGCTTTGATGATATCCCAGGAACTGCTGTCCTCCGGGTGTGAGACCTTCCTCGGCTGCTGCGTTGGATCAAAAGGTCCCGGGACCAGCTGGCCGTGGAAGCCGCCGGGCATGAAACCGCCAAATCCAGGTCCTCCATGACCGTGGCTGTGGGAGTGGCCACCGCCGTGTCCATGGCAACTGTCACCCATGTGACCGTGGGAGTGGCACTGTAAAAATATTACAAACATGGGTTATTTTCTGACAGTTTTTTTTATAGTTAACACCAAATGTGCGATAATTAACAAATTGAATTAGTTTTTTCAAACTACACACATCCACTGACAAAAAGCACAAACTTATTACTACTATTCATATAAGTAGTAGTTGTAGTAACGAGGAACAAGTGCATGCCAAGGCTGATCATGTGATGTCAACATGGCAGTGCCCACGATAAAATAATACAAAACAGATTTTTCTAATAGACTGACAGGTCTGGGGTCTGTCAAATTTTTAATTTTTAAATAAAAGGAGCGCACATTTAAATAAAAGACAGAAATTTGGTTCAGTTAAAACATGTTTACTACATGTTATTAGTAAACAACTGGTTTGCTTCCTTCTAGTGATGGTTTGAACTTTAAAGGGGTCATATGATGCTTTTTTAAAGATCATTATTTTGTGTATTTGGTGTAACAGAATATGTTGACATGCTTTATTTGAAAAATAATGTGTGGCAGAGTCTTAACTTTGATAAAGAATATCTCTTTGGTTTTGAGACTTTAGTCTTTGCAACTTCAGGGATCTTATCTATGCACAATCAGCTTGTAACACTCCAAAGAGAAAGGAGAACTTGAAATCGCATCATGTGACCCCTTTAAATTTGGCAATTTAACCTTCCAATTATCTGAAAACTGCAGCGGACCCATAACCATGTTCAATATTTATTATTTAGCCCATATTTATGGTCAACAATAGCTAATTACAGGCAATGATCATGGCAGTGCTTGTTTACCAGGTCTGATGTAATAATTATATGTATAAAATGTACAGTGCGACTTGAATAGTTGATCGATCAGCACGTACACACAGGTGACCAGTTAGCAACAGATGCTAAGTTAGCTTAACCGGTTTTATCAATCCGTTTAACGACGAAACCGAAGAGAATATAAAACGTTTTTTCACTTACTCCGTCTCCTTCTGACCAGTCCATCACTTCTGTGCGAGGTTATCCGTGAGTGATCATGAAGAATTTACGCTGACAGAAACTGAAGTCGGGCGTGCGTTCGGCGCATCTTCCACTTCCTGGATACAAGTGACAAATCCTGCGCTCTGATTGGCCGCTTTGTCTCAGTGACGTTGCATTGGTTTACCTTCTTTGCATTTCCTTTCATACAAGAGCGAGCGCATTTCCTTTGTCAGAAATGCAGATTATCATTACATTAAGTTTTACGCTCTGGGTATGTCAAATACCAGTTAAACATGCTGTTCCGGTTCAGTTTGTGAAACATTGTGAAAACCAAAGCAAGTGAATGAGGTTGTCTTTAAATTGTTTTCAGGCATCTATTAAAATAATAAATCTAATCGCACTATTCCAGGTTTCTGCAGAGCTAACAAAAAATGGTAATAGCCTACTATTTTAGAACATGATATTATACATACCGTTTTTGAACATGTGGCAATACAATGCTTATTGGACATGAATTGAGGTTCTGTCTACACAAACCCTAACACTAGGCTACTACTAGAAAACTTGTTATATTTTTATATATAATGAACATAAGTACAGTTTTACTTTTTTATGAATCATTTTTCTAAATGTGTAGCCTATATGTCCCCAAAGTATAAACGTACCTACAGAGACACTTTTATTTGCCTACATTTTACATAGTGCATTTACATTTGCATTTGCATTTGCATTGTTACAGGGGGAAAAAAAATGAAAATGTAAGATTTTTAGTATTATCTTACGATGAATGAATCCAGTTTAAAAAGCATAGCAATGTGGTGTGGCAGAATGCCTTTGTTGGCTTCTTTAGCCCATCAAACCTATATTAAACCACAGCACCTTTTTAAAAGTACAATTAAGGTCTTGAGAAACAATTATCATCAGCTGATCTTTCATTAAATAATTGACCTTTTTTGAGATCATATAACCCACAGGGAGTTTGAAGTACAATTTTGAAGTGCTTACTATTTTTGAATGGCTAGCTACCCATGTGGATGTTATGAGAGGTAGTTTAATTCCTTGTGTAGTGTATAGTGATCACCAGATGGCAGCATATCCTGTAAGTTACTAATGGAAGCTCCTCAGCCAGGAAAAACCCCTCACATGATGTTGTTGCCAGTACAGAACTATTGATCATGTTGCCACAGATCAATCAAAGCCTGAAGAGATCCATCACTTCACACTCCTGTGAATTACTGTCTCCAAACCAGACTCGACTGGACCTGAACCAGAGACAGAGATATTACACAATCACACACTTACCTAAAGTACAAATCAATCAATCTATCAATCTATCAATCTATCAATCTATCTATCTGCAGACATATTGCTCATCCTCACGCTCTTCCAATCCTCACAAAACCAGCACAATTCATTCAATCTCATTAGTATGTAATGGCAGTACAGAGGGGTTAAAGATGTCTGCAGGCATGATGCTGAGCTTTTGTCTCCATCTGTCTCATGTGTGTTTAGGGCTCTTACATGAGCATGTCACACAGCGGATATCATGAACTAATGAGCTAAAAAATGGGGGGCCACCACACTTTGAACTTCCTATATTCCATCACACATTTCACTTTAAGATTACAAAATATGTTGTGCTTATTAATATACTTGATATTAATTTGTGAAGGTGCAAACATGCTAAAATAAACATTGGACACCAAGTATTACTCTTTGTTGATAGATTTCAAACTGAATGAATGCAAGTGAAAATCAAGAGCTTGAGTTATATATATTTCTGTCATGACAACTCTCGGAGGGATTGGCATGGTAATGTACATGACAATGTTAATGTATTTGGTCTTGGCGGAATAGATCTGCTACGCTGCTGCGGCAGAGCAAGTACCGAGACTTGCTACTGCCAAAACATGCTGCTGTAATCATATAAGAAATATTGCTGCTGCAAATATAACATATAGATGAAATAACCCCCAGCATACATGAATACATCGTAGCAGATCTATACAGGTGGAGCTGGGGAAGGTGGAGGGTTTCTGAAACAAGCTGCAACTGCACGGCAAGCTCTAGTCATATATTTGAATGTTGAGCAGTGAGTTAATTGGCTACCATTACAGGAGAGAACCAATAAGCTGTGCCATGTGATAATGATGTCATTAGGTCAGACTGAGTTAGACATATCGGACTGCGCCATCTAGAGTTTCATGCCAGGCTCATGTAAACAAACAAACCAATGAACAAACAGATATACGCGCATGCACACGAAACGATCCATCTCGGCTTAGTGTTTGTGTGCATCTGTATCCTCTATGACTTATGTATCATCCCTCTTCATTCATACTTCACCATAATCAGCCCGGTGATACATTTTATGTGGAATGGAGTTTTGTGTGGGCTGTGCTGGTTTGATAAAAGGGGACACACATAACTCTGGGCAATTTGCCCAGACATCAAAATCAATATTTGAAGGCTATTTGCTATGGACTTGAAAATAAAGAATGTCAAGGCCTCCCAAAGCTGCAATAAGGTTTCAAGTGATTTTCCTTCCACCAAGTTCTTCTCAAGTTCAAAAGCTTTTTTTTGTTGTTGTTTGGTTAAATAAATGCAGTTGTTTCGAATGATTCCCCCACTCATTAACACAACATAAGATAAACTGATTATCATATTTACACACGGGGAGTCAAGATCACCTCAAGATCAAACAAATCCATACTGAATTTACAGGGTGAAAAAATCATATAGAAAGTAAACATGCTTCTGCCTGAGATATTGTAATAAAAAAAAATAAAATAAAATAAAAATAAATAAATGCAACAAGAATTCTAATAAATATTCATAAGAAATGTAAAAATGAGATTTGCTTCTTTCTTTTATACACTGCACAGTGAAACCTAAAAAAAAAAAAATATATATATATTTTTTTTTTACAGTGCATTTGTCAGGTCTCCATCAACTATTACTTAATATTTATACAAGTACACTACACACAAAAAGTATATACACAAAACACAAATATCCTTGCTTACTATATAATAAAAACTAATTGGACATAATTAAATTTTTATTTAATAATTGACTATTTTTTCTAATGGAAACTTTACAAAAAATATATAGTTGATCATTGAAAAATAAACAGGCAAAATTATTAATTCATTTCAACTAAAAATGTTTTTTTTTCGTATACATATTTATTTGGCAATGTTACTGGCCCCAGTTAAAAATTGAAAAGATATCCTGGTTTTTATGAGACTCCTTCAATGTAAGTATATGAGATTTCTTCCCATTATTATTATAAGTCACATCGAGTTGAAAAGTAACAGTACACATCTTCTCAACAATTCAAAGCATCATTCACGTCTGCAGCACATTTGGTGTAGGATGAGTTATATGCTAAACTGTGATACTTCAGGATAGGGCTTTGTTCTAACCCTAACCCCGAATACTCCTAATAAGAAACATATCCAGCAGAATGTTAAATGAATGAATGTATACCATCAGCATTCACCGCTATCCAGACATGCATGTGTGGAGAAGGGCAGTAAAGCTCATTCATCAATCCATTAAAGAAGGTAGTATTCCCTGGTATTTCAGCATGTCTGTCAAGAAGACATCAACTCCCAGAGGACGACCGCTCTCTCTCTCTCTTCACTAGGGAAGGAGCCCTTGACTCTTAAAGGTTCCAGTATGCCAAAAATTATTATTGACATTTCAATTTGGGCTAGATTTTTCAGTCCGGCCCCCACAACCTCCCACACCCCCCCAGAGAAAGGAAGGAAATTTACATCTGAATAAGCCAGACAAAACATGGATTCATTTCAACTAAAAATGTTTTTTTTTCGTATACATATTTATTTGGCAATGTTACTGGCCCCAGTTAAAAATTGAAAAGATATCCTGGTTTTTATGAGACTCCTTCAATGTAAGTATATGAGATTTCTTCCCATTATTATTATAAGTCACATCGAGTTGAAAAGTAACAGTACACATCTTCTCAACAATTCAAAGCATCATTCACGTCTGCAGCACATTTGGTGTAGGATGAGTTATATGCTAAACTGTGATACTTCAGGATGGGGCTTTGTTCTAACCCTAACCCCGAATACTCCTAATAAGAAACATATCCAGCAGAATGTTAAATGAATGAATGTATACCATCAGCATTCACCGCTTTCCAGACATGCATGTGTGGAGAAGGGCAGTAAAGCTCATTCATCAATCCATTAAAGAAGGTAGTATTCCCTGGTATTTCAGCATGTCTGTCAAGAAGACATCAACTCCCAGAGGACGACCGCTCTCTCTCTCTCTTCACTAGGGAAGGAGCCCTTGACTCTTAAAGGTTCCAGTATGCCAAAAATTATTATTGACATTTCAATTTGGGCTAGATTTTTCAGTCCGGCCCCCACAACCTCCCACACCCCCCCAGAGAAAGGAAGGAAATTTACATCTGAATAAGCCAGACAAAACATGGAAAGACATTTGTGTGTGCGACACTTTAGGCCGTCCATTCATCTGCTGCAATCTCTGACTGTCAGTGTTAAATAATATTGATACCTAAACATCGCTATACTATGCTAAGTGTGCTATGCTATTCCTTCCCTTCTATCTGTCATAAAACTGTATATTTTCCACATTTGTTTGTATGTGGAAAATCAGCAAAAGCACTGTAAAAGCAGTTAAGCCCCATTTCTGGTCAAGTCAACATGATACATCTTTGTCAAAACGATCAGATTAGTGAGGATAAAAGAAAGAAAAGAAATCCCCTAGTACACTAAAATGACATTTCTGCCAATATTTATTCTCATATTGATTTGAAGTACAAGTGAGAGTGTTTTCTGGGATATTTTGGGGGAAAGGAAACCTCAGGCATACACGCAAATAGTCTGCTATGAGACCTCTCGGTGGGAGAGATGTTAGCTAAGACGAAAAAAAAAACCAACGTTGATATTTGGGTGAAATGTCTCATTAACAGTTTTTGAAATTTCAAGGCAAAGCATATAAGATAAAGTTGGGATGGATATACAGGCTTTGATTTGGTAGCTTTAGGAACAGAAATTGCATTTAGTCATTTAGCAGATGCTTTTATTGAAAGCGACTTACAAATGAGAGACATCACATGAAATCGATATAAGAAAGAACATCATATGGGTTTGGAATAAATTATGACAGGCTTTTGGATGAACGCTATTTTGTGATTTAGTCCTTGTTCTTTTGTGCCTTTTACAAATGTGAATATTCATTAAAAATATTTATGACAGAAGTGGTGAATGTATTTACTTATTCACTAACACTTTGATTCCCAATAGATTTAAACCCTTTAACCAAATGAAAACATGCCTCCAGTAAAGTACACTTGCATGAGGTAAAGCATCTTTGCCAAAGCTAACAGGCTTTCATGCTTGCTAATAAGGAATGGCTATTAGAAGTTAGCCTGCTAAACCACAGGACACACTCGCTGGATTCAGACACCTGTTTAAATAATAAATAATGGCTAATGCCTACATAATGCCTACATAGTCTCCTTGTGGATCGCAGACATAAAGTTTAAGGTCTATGCACTGAATTTCTTCTTCTCATTCTTCTCTGGCCAATGGTACACTCTTAAAAATAAAGGTGCTTCTAAAGGTTCTTCAAGCGATGCCATAGAAGAACCATTTTTGGTTCCACAAAGAACCATTCAGTCAAAGGTTCTTTAAAGAACCATCTCTTTCTTACCTTTTTATAATCTGAAGAACCTTCTTTCTCCACAAAGAATCTTTTGTGAAACAGAAAGGTTCTTCAGATGTTAAAGCTTCTTTATGGAACCATTTAGACAAAAAGGTTCTTCTATGGCATCGTGAAGCACCTTTATTTTTAAGAGTGTATGTACAGTACACTGTAGGCCTGTGTGTGCACAGAAGCCAATGCTAGTTAAACTTTCACACATATTCATTGATGCTGTTCTCCTGTTACTTCAGCACAGAATATTAAGAAACGCATCTTATGCATTCAGTATACTAGACTAAAAAAAGTTACATTTTTCTAAATTTATGAATTTTGCAAAATGTATGATTTAGCTTGTGATACAGGCCTTTTATTAGAAGGTTTTTGGACAGTTATAATAAGTGTGTGCAAATCCTGCTCACATGAGTCTACAAACTGCCATTTTTTTTCAAGTTAAAGACTTAAAATACTTGCTTGTATATCTTATAACTAAATGCACATGTGGAATGTTAAAATGACCAGATTTATAATTAGCCTTAATCTTTCTGTTTTCAGCTTTAATGTTTCAAATAAGTCACAATTCCTAAATAACTGAGAGATGCAACTTCTTAAAGAGTGTTTTAGCATGTTTTATACAAAAATACAGTTTTTACAATATTGTGAAATATTATTAACTCTTTTCTATTTGAGTATTTTTTTAAATGAAATTTATTTCTGTGATGCAAAGCTGAATTTTCAGCATCATTACTCCAGTCTTCAGTGTTGCATGACTTATTATTTATCAATGTTAAAAACAGCTGTCCTGCTTAATATTTTTGTGGAAACATATGTGATAGGCTCCATATTTTTCATGAAAATTCAAAAGAACAACATTGATTTAAAACAGAAATCTTTTGCAACACTATAAATGACATTACTGTCACTTTTGAATGCATCTTTGATGAATATAATAATTTCTTCAAAAATAAATCTTACTGATTCCAAACTTTTGAATGGCAGGTTATATAGATAGATAGATTTTACCATTGGCAGTAGCCAGAGCCACAAAAACAGTGGAAAAAAGGAAAGAGCAGTGATCTTTCGAGTTTTACACACCGCCTCGAGGTTTAAAGTGCTTCTTTCCATTATAAAGCTGCATTAATGCTCTGCGTTTGGGTAATTAGCAGAAAGTCAATTCCCATTACAGGTTAGGCACATTGACCAGCTGCTTACTTTAATAAAAAGGCATGTCCCCTACATTTAGAGCGGGAAAGAATCAATACCCTGGATGCATTAACAGAACCTGTCTCCTGACAACAGGGCATGCAACCCATAACACAAGAACCTTGCACTCTCAGAGATTCATCTATTCAAACTCACCTCTCTTCTTCTGAGCAAGTACACTCTCCACTCAGGCTTTCATTAAACTATTTCTTTTTGCTTTTTAAATTTTTTCTTGCTTTTTAAAAAACCTAGCTTATACGTGCCATTTTATTGCTCCTATCCAATAGTAAGGATGTGTGTAGAATGAATGTCATTGTCATGTGACCTACCAGCGTCAGCTGCGTCGCTTCACCGCCATTAACAAATCCTCTCCAGTGGCCTCATGGGATAGTAAGTATCCATTGGATGCACACTTCCCAATCTTGCCAGAAGTACAGGTAGTAGGTCATCCAGAGACTTTTTGCCTACTGTTTTATGAACACTGTGGATTTGGACATACTACTCTTTTAGTTTTATTTTTTTTTACTATACAGCTTTTCGCCTAATATATATAGAAGTATATTTGGATGCCGCCTTTGTCTAGCTAGAATACTTGATTCTGATTGTGCCAAATTGCTCCATTTAGTGGTTTGAAATTTCCTAATATTCAGTGTCATGACATCACTGTTTATCATTATGCTTATCTGAGTAACTTGACACGCACCTGGTAAACTCATACTTCAGAGTTGGGCATTCGTTATCATGTTCAACTCAAAAACATAACCCGGAAGTAGCCTTACCAAAGCACAAGAAATACATGGTTGAACAATGACCCAGATAACTACAGTATACAAAATTATGAAACTTGTTCATTTCTATCTCACTGAATGTTTTACCTAAAGCTCTCTCATTTACTACAAATGCAACTGACTGAATTCTGCTCTCTGGCGAATTCTCTCATCAGAAACAACGAAGTGCAGATGTGCGTACGATGTAAGTAAGATATTCATTTCACAGTGTAATAGCTTCAGTGATTATAATGGAAGCTTTTGAGAGTGCTTGAACTCTGGCTGAAGTCAATGATGTTCTTCGATAACCCAGATAGCACACGTACGTCTGCAAGATGTCTGTTAAAGATCGCTTCATCTGGAAAGCATCTGCTGTGTACAAACATCTGATAGACATCTTTAAGATGTCAATTTTACATACATTCTAAATCATAAACATCTTAAAGACATCTTCTAAACGTCTATTTGACATCTGATAGGAAACGTCCTATAGGCGTATTGCAGATGAGCAAAGGACACGCTAAAAAATACATCTTGCAGATGTGAAATAGACGTGTGCTCTCAGGGAATGTAAATGTTCTTTGCTATCTTTTTTTTTTTTTTTTTTTACAATTAAAGTGTTATAATTAGTAACGTACAATATTTGTATTAATTTAACGTTAAACGAGAAGTCAGTCATATTAAAAATAACTATCTATCTATCTATCTATCTATCTATCTATCTATCTATCTATCTATCTAAAAGGGGTTTGAGTGATAAATAATCAATGTCTAACCTGATGAAAAAATATTTATTTAATGTTATCAGAGTTATTTCTCATCTGCAGCAAAGACAAAGTTATGATGAATTAGGATGTCCCAAAGCTTACCTACTAATCTGCTACATACTCAAAAGTATATACTTTTTCTTCACAAAAAGAGTACATACTTTTAGGCTTCCAAAACTCAAAATACCATTTATCCTCCAGAGAGAAACTTTTTTTTTTTTTTTTTTACAATTAAAGTGTTATAATTAGTAACGTACAATATTTGTATTAATTTAACGTTAAACGAGAAGTCAGTCATATTAAAAATAACTATCTATCTATCTATCTATCTATCTATCTATCTATCTATCTATCTATCTATCTATCTATCTATCTATCTATCTATCTATCTATCTATCTATCTATCTATCTATCTATCTATCTATCTTTTTCAACTCAAATCAACTCAAATAAAGAAATCAAGCTGTATAATATACCTTACATTAGAATGACAAAACTTATGATGAATTACGTGGATAAACCATGTTTTCTATGTATTCATCCTCATATCAAGGGAAAGAAGGTGCACATATTCTCACGTGTGAAGTGTGCCTAGCTCTTTCTCTCAGTCTGGAGTGTGAGTGTGTTTCACCCTGTATCTTTTATCAGTCACACAGGTCTGTGGACACTGGATTACAGCTTTGAGATCTGCCAACTTTTTTTACTGCCTGTCTGTGGCTCAAGCATTTCTGATTCTCTGCCACCTCCCAAAATGTATACATGTATTTGCTCCCTCCCTCTCTCTCACTCTCTCTGGAATCAGACGACATATGCGGCTGTCTTCCTCTGATTATAGTGATCCAGTGGAACGGAGAGATAGCTGCAGGGAGGAAGAGAGAGGGAGGAGGGGAGAGATGTGTCAGAGTGAGAAAAACATCAGAACCAGAGTGTCTTCATATGCACTCAGTGTTCAAAAGTGAAGATGACTGCTGAGGAACTGTGGCTTTCCCTTTGTCTATACCACTGGTTGAGCAACTGTAATCTCAGACGGTTGTTTGAGGCAATGTAGCAGTTTAGGGCAGATTGAACACATTGAATGTGTCAGAGAGCCACAGTATTTACACTTGGAGAGATTAACCCTTATTTTTTATAATTGTCTCTGCATATTGGAATGGGTATGGAAAACTTGTTTAACTCAAAAATCAAAAAAAAAAAATCATATACAAAAATATTCCAATGCATGTTTTTTCGTATAAATAATAAAAAGCCAATTTTAGCTCATTACAGCAAAAAGATCCCCTGAGAATATATATTTACTGAATATATATATATATATATATATATATATATATAGGGAGAGAACTCTTGGGATAACTTTAATCGCATGTGCATGATGAGCAACTCTTACAAATGGAGGAAAGCATCTCCTGCTGTTTTGCCCCTCTTTCTCTCTCCCCTCATCAACAGCCTTGATTAGCAGTGCTTTAATTAGACCGAGAACAAAAGGAATGTGATACCCATCTGTGGAGTGATTCCCCATCACCCCCTTCTCCCTACCAGCAGAAACCCTGACGTCCAACGAATCGCAGCAATCAGTGTTAACATAAACCCTACACAACAACACTGAAACACCAACATGTTCATCATCAAACTCTCTCAATACACAATACAACAGAGAGGGTTTGAGGATCTCAAAGCATGTCATACTGTATTTATAACAGATTCATCTATAGAATGAAAATAGACGGGGCCACAATCCTTTAAACAGAGCATGTGAAATTTGACAGTGTCAACACGCAATGACCGTCCACGTTAACGCGACAATTTTGAATGGAATCCTTTGTATGTGTATAAGAACATTATGGCCATGTTAAGGCATCAGTTTTGTCTTAACAACTAAAACAGTTTGTACAGAAAACTTATTAATAAAGTATGCTTGAGTAAGTTACTGTTGACTCAAAATAATTAGTTGAGTTAACTTCTTATTAGTGTTCACATTACTAGGAAAATATTAGGAAACAGATTGCCTTAAAATTATCAAGTAAGCTGAACTAAAAACATAAAGTAAAGATGAAAAGCAACAACTGAACTGTTGTAAAAAAAAAATAAAAATAAAAAACTGTCCACAAGTAGTACCGTGTACCAAACAGTGTCATTCAAGCACAGTCAAATTCTATACACGCATTCATTAAAAATGACTTGATTTGTGTTTCAAAGACCAGAAAGTCAAACCAAACCAAACCAAAGTCTTATGGGTTTAGAATGACATGAGGGTAAGCAAAATGATGACATAATTAACATTTTTGGGTGAACTATCCCTGTCTAAATCTCAGACATCCGTGACTTACATCTTCAGCAGGTTTTTCAGTGACTGTAGTTTTTAATTCAGAGATTTGTGTCCAAGGGAAAGAAAGACTCTTTGAATAAAATCAAAGGTGTACTTGAGCGGTGCAAACCATTCAAATGCAGTGCTTGTGAAGATTCCTGGCTGTCTTCTTTGAACACAGTTAGAATCCCGATGGAAATGTGGGGTATGTCACATTCACAGTAAAAAGGACATGACAAATCATGACATAACTGACATCACACACAATGTAATGA
Organism: Sinocyclocheilus grahami; assembly: GCF_001515645.1. Lineage (NCBI taxonomy): Eukaryota > Metazoa > Chordata > Actinopteri > Cypriniformes > Cyprinidae > Sinocyclocheilus > Sinocyclocheilus grahami. Next base: position 621,279 of record NW_015505520.1, on the reverse strand, counting down.
TGCCATATTACATTTACATTTAGTCATTTAGCAGACGCATTTATCCAAAGCGACTTACAAATGAGGATAATAAAAGCAGTCAAAACTAACAAAAGAGCAACAATATATAAGTGCAAATGACAAGTCTCGGTTAGCCTAACACAGTACATGTAGCAAGGTGTATATACAGTATATATATATTATACACATATATACACACACACACACACACACACACACAAAGAAAAACAAGTAGATAGAATAGAAAAAATAGTAAGCTAGTGTTTGTTTTTGTTTTTTTTTATAAAAAGAGAAGATAAATATAGATAAAGTAGAATTAAAATAGAATAGAAAGTGCTAGAGTTAGAGGGTCAAATAAAGGTGGAACAGATGTGTTTTTAGTCGGTTCTTGAAGATGGCTAAGGACACAGCTGCTCGGATTGAGTTGGGCAGGTCATTCCACCAGGAGGGAAAAGTTAATGAAAAAGTCAGTCAAAGTGATTTTGTGCCTCTTTGAGATGGCACAATAATACTCTGTTCACTTGCAGAACGCAAGCTTCTAGAGGGCACAAAACTCTGAAGTAATGAATTTAGGTAAATGGGTGCAGAG
>NW_015505520.1:620244-620583 GCF_001515645.1 Sinocyclocheilus grahami | reverse complement strand
GGTCTGAGAAATTCAGCTTATCATCAATCACAACTCCAAGGTTTCTAGCTGTTTTTGAAGTAGTTATGGTTGATGAGCATAACTGGATGGTGAAATTTTGATAAAGTAATGGGTTTGTTGAAACCACAAACAGTTCTGTCTTAGCCAGGTTGAATTGAAGGTGATGGTCCGTCATCCAACAAGAAATGTCTGTTAGACATGCTGACATCTGAGCAGCTATCGTCGGATCATCAGGATGGAATGAGAGGTAGAGTTGAGTGTCATCAGCATAGCAGTGATATGAAAAACCATGTTTCTGAATGACAGAACCTAGTGATGCCATGTAGACAGAGAAGAGAA
>NW_015505520.1:612330-619090 GCF_001515645.1 Sinocyclocheilus grahami | reverse complement strand
GGCTTCAACAACTGAAAGCAAGGCAGTCTCTGTCGAATGTCCACTTCTGAAACCAGATTGGTTGCTGTCCAGGAGGTTGTTCTGTGTGAGAAAGGCTGAGACTTGGTTGAACACAACTCGTTCAAGTGTTTTTGCAATGAAAGTTAGAAGGGAAACCGGTTTGTAGTTCTCGAAAAGAGTTGGGTTAATAGTGGGTTTCTTAAGAAGTGGGGTTATACGAGCCTGTTTAAATGTTGAGGTAAAAACACCAGTGTGAAGGGATGTGTAAATAAAAGTGAGTGCAGATACAACGGCAGGAGAAATGGCTTGAAGAAGATGAGATGGAATAGGATCAAGCGGACAAGTAGTAGGATGATTGGAAAGGATGAGTTTAGAGACTTCTGCCTCTGAGAGTGGAGAGAAGGATGAAAACGAGTGTATGTTTGCTGGTAAGATGTGTTTGACGGTTTGTGGTGTTGCAAATTGTGCACTGAGGTTTGTAATTTTATTAATGAAGAATGTGGCAAAGTCGTCAGCTGTTAGAGTTGATGAAGGAGGAGGAGGACAAAGGAGGGAGGAAAATGTTTTAAAGAGCATGCGAGAGTTAGGCAAATTGTTAATTTTGAAATATTCCTTTCATGAACAGATATAACGTCTGATGTTTGCATACGTGCATACCGTTGTACAATTACAACATCCTCTCATAAATCAAAAGGATGTCTGATGTATGTATGCATATATGCTAACGTACCATCGTGTCATATATGCAAATATAGTTTCAAATACAGCAATTTCATTGGTTGCTGTGCTTATCACATTAACAAAGATAAACAGTGTGTGTTGACACGGTCAAACATAACATGTTTCATTTAAAGGATTTTGGCCCCGTTTGCCTTCCATACTTATGGGTCTATAAAAGTGGAGGCATGTCTCAAAAATTAAAAGTAGGCTACTTTCAATGAAGTGTCCAACATTTAGGAATACTTTAAAATTCAGCTTACCTGTTGAGAAGAAACTCAACAAGTTTGTGTTGATCAAAACCCAAACATTCCATCAAATTCCTCCATCTTGTTAAAGACTGCCATTGTTTACTCTTGTTTTACCCCATTCCTGTTGTCTGTCTCTGTGTATTTTGGCAAGTCTTCGAAATTTGACTTGAACTTCTGTAATGGAATCTGAATTTCTTTGTCCACACGGGCTAAACACCCTCTGCTACAGTAGCCACGACTCAAACTCTCGCTATTGGCTGCTCGGAGGTATACAAATGCATGGGTTGACAGGCAGGTAGAACATCCCAGATCTATACATACATGAACGCTGAATTGCTTCCTTTAAAGAAGTTGCTTTCGTGAAAATGTAACTTTGTGTGAACTAATATGTACAATGTTGCAAAACCAGCACAAGCAACAGCTCAATAGAAAAGTTTTGCAACACTGCTATCTATTCTCCTGATGCACACAATGCATTCTCCACAGTGAATGTATTTCATTTGGACATCTCGATTATCTCTGTGGATGATGCCAGCTACAGCAGCTGTGGGGATGGGAAACCGGAGGATGCGATGTCGTGGCGCCACTTAGTCGTCATATGCTTGGCACTAATTCCCAAATCAGCAGCAGCTATTAAATCAACTGATTTGCACTTGTGTTCTGCTGTGAGATGCAAGCGCCACAATTTATATCACACAAGTGTTGCAGATAACACAGTAGTTTACAATGTGTCAGTAACACTGATATGGTTTGAACTTCTGCTAATTCATGTTGGAGATGAAAAATGCTTTATACTAATGCAAATGGCCTGTTTATACCTGGTATTTGTATATATCTGACGATCAGATCACAAGTGGACAGTGTAAAACCAGTCTTGCAGAAAAGGTGCATTTGGGTTCAACAAAGACCTTTTATTTACTTCTTTGTGCATGAAAACATGGAGTAACACACTGACACAGTAAGTTAAATATGTAGTCACAAAATCAGAGACCCTCCTCTTGACAAAATCTAATCACAGGAGGTCACAGGAGATGCATTTGAGATGGATGATAATACCAGGTGTAAAAGAGGCCTAAGTGTCTATTGATTTTACCCAACACAATCTGAGAAATTAACATCTCCGCAAAGAAAACAACATGTTTTTTCTCTATCCTTCTATCTTTCAATCCTCATATAAAGTAAAATTTTCCTATAAAGTAACTATTAGCATGCTTAGCATTGGTTAATGTACTTTAAAATAAATGCCATAAAAATTATTTTATACAAAATATATATAAAATACAAATATATATATTCATATAATATATAACAAAGGCAGGGTCTTGAGACAACAAAATAATTTGGTTGAGCTTTTCAAATGATGTACAGATGTTTTATGTTCTGAAATAACCATTTCAGTGAGTATTTTTGCACGTAAGATCACTTCTAAATTTAAATAAGAATAAATGAAAAGCTAATATTTATTTAGCTGTTTTCTGTACTTGTTGACACACCAGTTCAAACTGAGTTTTTTTCATATTAATTTATCAATTAAGGCTCTATTCAATCTAACAACTAGGTGGTGTGATGTAAGATGTTCATAATTAAGATCGTTTGTTTCAGATTTTTTTAGGGGGGTGGAAATTAATGTCAGTTGAATAAGTGCCAATTATCATCCAATCTGTACAAACCAACATGACGAATTCAAATTAGATTCACACACGTTCCAGAATTCCAAACAAGTCGTGATTATCCCTCATCTTATTCTCCACACAGTCCTGTGTACTTCAGCCTGTCGTCTCGTAATCAACCTGTAATGTGGTCAGATTGAGCTATTGTTGCTGCATCACAGGTTTTTATGTGATGTTTGTGATTACAGCTCCATTGAAAACAACTATAAGACTCATCAAATCACCAGATTTCATGCACAAAGGCAGCATTTCTGTGTTACATGGAATTCTATGTGAAAACATTGCATATGTAAAATATGTAAAAAGATATTCTTTCTATATCTGAACTGCAATAAACCTAATATATGTGGGATAAAATATGTGAAATGTAAGACACACACACACACACACACACACACATTTACATATTTGCTGTATATATATTTGAAATAAAAATATATCTGAAATAAAAAACAACATTTATATAAACAAAAAATATGATTATATATAAAAAATATAAAACAAGATCACAGGTTTTTATGTGATGTTTGTGATTACAGCTCCATTGAAAACAACTATAAGACTCATCAAATCACCAGATTTCATGCACAAAGGCAGCATTTCTGTGTTACATGGAATTCTATGTGAAAACATTGCATATGTAAAATATGTAAAAAGATATTCTTTCTATATCTGAACTGCAATAAACCTAATATATGTGGGATAAAATATGTGAAATGTAAGACACACACACACACACACACACACATTTACATATATGCTGTATATATATTTGAAATAAAAATATATCTGAAATAAAAAACAACATTTATATAAACAAAAAATATGATTATATATATAAAAAATATAAAACAAAAAGAAAAAAGAGCGGTTAGTTAAACAAACAAAGAAAATTGGTGTCATGGTAGTCACTGCTTGTCAAGTCAAGTCAAGTCACCTTTATTTATATAGCGCTTTTAACAATACAGATTGTGTCAAAGCAACTGAACAGCATTAATTAAGAAAATAGTGTGTCAATAATGCAAAATGACAATAGTAAACACTCATTTTTCAGTTAAAGACAGTTCATCATTGAATTCAGTGATGTCAACATCCAGCTCAGTTTAAATAATATCTTTGCAATCAAGTCAACGATATCGCTGGAAATGAAGTGTTCCCAACTAAGCAAGCCAGAGGCGACAGCGGCAAGGAACCAAAACTCCATCGGTGACAGAATGGAGAAAAAACCTTGGAAGAAACCAGGCTCAGTCGGGGGGCCAGTTCTCCTCTGACCAGACGAAACCAGCAGTTCAATTCCAGGCTGCAGCAATGTCACATTGTGCAGAGGACTCATCTGGTTCCTGTGGTCTTGTCCCGGTGGTCGTCTGAGACAAGGTCTTTACAGGGGATCTGTATCTGGGGCTCATCTAGTTGTCCTGGTCTCCGCTGTCTTTCAGGGCTGTGGAGGTCCTTTCTAGGTGCTGATCCACCATCTGGTCTGAATACGTACTGGATCCGGGTGACTGCAGTGACCATCTGATCTGGATACAGACCTGGATACAGCTTGTGTTTCTAATGTACTAAGAGTAAATGCCATTCAGCTCTTTGTTGTGTGTGGATGAGTGTATGAGGAAAAGAGGGTGAATAGTTCATCCTGACACACCAAGAAAAAAATATACTGTCGCTCAAAATAGTGATGCATTTATCATGGAAATCATTGGAGAGTAATTTTTCTAATGCAATGAGGCCATGTAATATCTCTTAGCTTCAGAGAGGGTGTGCGTTTGTAAGTGAACAGGATAGTCATGAGCTGGTGGTGTTTTCATTTTTCCAGCCCATGATATGGCTAATCTTTTAATCATAATTGAAACAATAAAATAATATTGCAGTGATTTATTTGATAACGCGCAACACATGGGCAACGAGGAAATGGGAAACAAAGGGACCCACCACTTCTCTTTTTACCCCAGATTTTACTTCATTATTTCATGGGTGAGTCAAGCCGGGCCCAAATGAAATCCAGAATTCAATAACGGCAGGGCTGGGTTCAATTAGGAGAGCGTAAACACTCCATACTGAGCTCCTGGCAGCACAGTCAGACTAGTGGAGGCTGTTTTATACATGTTTACACACACACACACACGCAGTAACATGTAAGCCCACACGGAAACGACTATCTATCTATTCCAAGTGCTCTGAAGCCATATGATAGCTTTGTTTGAATATTTACAGATGAATATCTAGAAAAAATTTAAGTCGTTATTCATTCAAAATCTTGACACATTCATTAGAAACACAGCAGTCCAATTCATGAATGAATGTTCTTTTAGTTCCCCAGTGAAATACTACTGTGCCAATGAATATTTCCACATAAGAACCTGAGAATCATTTCCCCTGATATTGTATTAAGTTGTGTGTTTTTTATCAGCTGTATAGAATCAGAACTAGCGACATCAGATTCGCCCATGAATCACTCCTTTGATCAAAACAGTCAAACAGGTTTGTAAAAAGGTCTGAAAGAGTCGTTTGCAGTGATTTCTCACAATGAAATATTAACAGCATAGTTTGTAAGACAGAAATAAAAAAGAGCACTGGATGAGGTGGATTTATTTTAAACCTACAATCTATTGTAGAAATAAAAAAATACAAAACTCTTTTATCTTTTGTAAACGACAAAGCAGCTCTTTGTATGTGTGTGCAGCTTGTGAATGACTGTACTGCAGGTAAATATGATTTATATCCATTTATATTCAAAGAATATTAAAATAGAATATCAAAATATGGGCATAGCTGATGGGATACTGATGAAAGGCTAAAGACGCCACCGGTTGGTACTTCTGCAACCTTTTTGATCAGCAGTCTTCAGAATTTCGCCTTTTTTGTTTTCCACAAAAGAAACAAAATGAATTGGGTTTGAAGCAACATGAGGTAATATGATGACCGTTTGTTTTTTGAACTTTCCCTTTAAATTAATTCCAGATTTCCCTCCAAAAGCCACAGCAACAATGCAAAAATAGCACTCAGATTCTATTTGGACCTAATAAGTTACCTCAAACACATATAATAGACACAAACACCTCGATCATGTTACTGTTTGCTCCACCAAAGGTACTTCCTGTAAACATGTAGTCTATATTTTAAACATAATATGAAAAAATAACCACTTTCAAAACCTTACCTTACATTCTGTGTATAGTAGTGTGTACACACACACTCTCTCAAATAGCGACGGTGGGTATTAGCCTTCAGAGTTGCGCGTCATCCATCACAGTGGCACGAAGGCTAAGTTGACAAATGTCCAATATTAATAGAAGCTGTCGCGGCGTCGTAGGGTAATAGCAGTCCCTGTCACGGGCACCTATTAATGCCTGGCCCCTGCTGCAGGACGAGGTAATTAATACACTCCCAACACAATTTAGATTGACATACACACTTTCACCTTCATTTAAGGCAGGGACAGGGAGAGAGAGAAATGGTTAATGCTCCAGTGTGTCTAGGAAGCTACTTTGAAATCGTAGCAGCTAACGGTCACTCTTGCTGTGTGAATAGTTAAGCTACATTAAAGGGGTCATATGATGCGATTTAAATTTTTCCTTTCTCTTTGGAGTGTTACAAGCTCTTGGTGCATAAAGAAGATCTGTAAAGTTGCAAAGACTAAAGTCTCAAATCCAAAGACATATTCTTTATAAAAGTTAAGAGTCAACCACGCCTACCTAAAATGGCTCGTTCGAACAAGCCCCCACATGTCTACTTCACGATGTGGGAAGATTTGCATAACACCGCCCAAATGTGCACGCAAAGAAAGAAGGCGTAACTTTTATTCTCGCTGTAGCATTGTTGCTGCCACCGCCATATCGTGAAGGCGCTGTGTGTTTCGTTATGAAAGCGAAACTACTTTGTCCAGCCCGGGGTCGTCACGTGGTTGCCGCAAGCCCGCCGGACGCTCCTTCTTCGAATCCATTCCTCACTCTAGCCCGCCGGCCTAGCCGTTCTTAAGCCCGCCGTGTGTGACACTGTGTGTTTCGTTGTGAAAGCGAAACTACTTTGTTTGGTCTTCCAAAAGAGGACGATATCTGCTTCGTCATGCCTGGAGCTGATCCGTGCTGGTCGCTGAGGAAATACATCAACTTCGTGCTGTGGATC
>NW_015505520.1:603998-612307 GCF_001515645.1 Sinocyclocheilus grahami | reverse complement strand
CATTGGTCGAGCAACTAGATAGTCCCAGATAGTTGGTTGTTTGAGGCAATGTTGCAGTTGAATGCATTAAAAGTGTTACAGAGCCACAGTGTTTGCATCTGGAGAGATTCTTTTTAATTGTCCCTACATATTAAAATGAGTATGGAAAACTTGTTTCACTCAAAAATCTAAACGAAGAAACCATATATACAAAAATATTCCAGTGCATGTTTTCTTGTATAAATAATAAAAAGCCAATTTTAGCTCATCACTACTACAATAAAAAATCCTCAGAGTATGTCAGAATATATATTACAGTAATGCATTGCATTCCAGATGGGTTAAATTGTTAAAATGCTTTTAGTATTTCTGCAAACTTGTTTTGAAGTTGTAACATTCATTTAAAGAGAGTCTGTACTGTACTTTGGGCTGTAGTGAGCAGCTGGCATATCAAACAGTCTCATCTCAACGCTTCCTGGATCCCCTGCAATGATTCTAGTGTGAAAGATTAATACAGAGGAAATGTAGTTCAATACAAATGTCACTTTACTACCACAGAGATGAAAGAGAGAAGGGAAGAGAGCGAGAATGAGGGAAAGAACACTTGGTATGACTTTAATCGCAGGTGCATGATGAGCAACTCTTACAAATGGAGGAAAGCATCTCCTGCTGTTTTGCCCCTCTCTTTTTCTCTCCCCTCATCAACAGCCTTGATTAGCAGTGCTTTAATTAGACCGAGAACAAAAGGAATGTGATACCCATCTGTGGAGTGATCCCCCATCACCCCCTTCTCCTTACCAGCAGAAACCCTGACGTCTAACAAACTGCAGCAATCAGTGTTACCACAAACCCTACACAAAGCCACACTGAAACATCAAAATGTTCAGTACACCAGAGAGGGTTTGGAGATTTCAAAGCATGTCTTATTGTATATGTAACAGATCTTTTCACAATAACTTTTTGCGTGTCATAACTCAAACAACACAAACATAGCTCTTACATATGGAAGGCAGAAAGGGCCAAAATCCTTTAAACGGAGCGTATGAAATTTGACCATGTCAACACGCACTGATCGTCCATGTTAACACGACAATTCTGAATGCGTTTCTTTTGTATTTGTAGATAAGAACATTATAGCTGTGTTAAGGCATCAGTTCTTGCTGTGTTTCTTTAGAATGTGTAAAGGCGCACAGTTTTACCACATTAAGACAACAAATTTGAATGTGTTTCTTAATGCGCACACATTCTGGCCATGAACGTAATACTGCTTAAAGCAGATTTATGTCTAAATTTACCAACATATTAATCATTTCTTTAGTTCACAGCGGCATTGCTTTACTGATATCTACTGTGCTAGAGTGAAATAATAATGTTACAATGTAAATTAAGACTTTTCTACCTGAGAAAGAAGTTTGAACTAAACAACTAAAAAGGACATGACATAAGACTGACATCACACACACACGCAATACAATGATGCAATATCCCTCATGAACATATATAACGTCTGATGTTTCAAACCAAAATGATAAATCAAAATGATGTCTGATTAGGGTGACCATACGGGCCATTTTTACGGGACGCTCCCTTGTCAGGATTTCTATATTGCTTAAAATATCCAGGTTTTGGCTGTTTGCACTGTGCAGATCGATCGTTGCATGACATTATTTCACAAGAGCTATAGAGAGCAAAGCAGACGGCTCCTTATGCTTTCGAATCGTTCTCGCAATACTTTGGTGCCATACAATGATCAGTGCGCAGCTTCAAGTCGAACGAACGAACAAACACGTGCGTGTATTTGCATCGCTTCGATCATTCTCACCTTCTCACGCACCAAGATTGGTCAATTACATACAATACCTGCATGTTATTGGTCAAACTACTTTGGATGTTTTAGACAATATAAAAAGGACGTGTCCCGTATAAATGGCACATATGGCCACCCTATGTCTGATGTATGTATACATATATACCAACATACCACCTTGTAAAATATGCAAATATAGTTTCAAATACAGCAATTCCATTAGCTGTTGTGCGTGTTGTCACGTTAACATCGACAAACATAGCACTATCCATTTAAAGGACTTTTGGCGTAGTTTGCCTTCCATACTTACAGGTCTATAAAAGTGAAGGCATGTCTCAACAGGTAAAAGTACTTTCTATAAAAGGTCCAACATTTAGGAATATTTTTAATTTAAAGTTTAACTTACCTGTCGAGAAGAAACTCAGCAAGTTTGTCGTGTCCCAAAAATTCAATCAAATTCCTCCATCTTGTTAAAAACTGCCCGTGTTTACTCTTGTTTTACCCCATTCCCGTTGTCTGTCTCTGTGTATTTTTTGCAAGTCTTCGAATTTTAGCCTTGCACTTTTGTAACAGAATCTGAATTTATTTTTCCACACCGGCTAAACACTCTCTGGCTCAGCCTGCTACAGTAGCCACGCCCCAAACTCTCGCTATTGGCTGTTCAGAGATATGCAAAGACATGGGTTGACAGGAAGGTAGTACATTCTATCCTATCATTGCATTTGGACTGAATTATATGATATTGCATGATATTGTTGTGTAGTTTTGGGGTTATTCATGGTATGCTAAAAGTGACTTGTTAATTTTTGTTTTCACTGTTAAATTTCCTTTCAACGATTGATGGTTGAAGAGCAAGTTGTTTACAGTGTAACGGAAGTTACTCCCATAATTTGCACAAAGCATCATGAGGCGTAGGAAGAAGGTGGTTTGTTCACAAACCCTACATACTGTATGAGCAATAGTAATAGTGAGGATTTTGCAAACACCACTGCTAATTACCCACATGCCCCTGATAGAGGACAAAGATGAGGAGCAAGAAGGAAAAACCGCTGCTATGCTGTCACTTCATGTTCACAATAACTATAATTACAATGAGGGTCAGTCAATTAAATAAGGCCTCAATTACGCTGAAAATAAATTAATACTAATTATCCAAATGGACCTTCATCCATTAACAGAAAAGGAAAGACAAAGGCAGATGAAAGCCAGACAGCGTAAAAGCATCAAAATGCAATTAATGCACCTGTCTAACTCATTATGGCCAAACCGATTTATTCATTAAAAGAACATTTATGAGTTGTGTGACTTGACCCCCTTTGATTTCGAGTTCTTTAATTTTGGGTACAGGAATAAATGCATTTCAACCCTTGGAAAAAAGTATTATGCTGACAATGTTTAAAAGAGTTTACATGAACACCTTGAAAATTGAACTTTGTGTGATCTAATATGTACAATGTTGCAAAACCAGCATAAGCAACAGCTCAGTAGAAAAGTTTTGCAACACTGCTATCTATTCTCCTGAAGCATACAATGCATTCTCCACAGTGAATGTATTTCATTTGGACATCTCGATTATCTCCGAAGACGGTGCCAACAGCAGCAGCTGTGGGGATGGGAAACCGGAGGATGTGATGTCGTGGCGCCACTTAGTCGTCATATGCTAGGCACTAATTCCCAAATCAGCAGCAGCTATTAAATCAACTGATTTGCACTTGTGTTCTGTTGTGAGATGCAAGCACCACGATTTATACCACACAAGTGTTGCAGATAACACTGGATTTTGCATTCTGGAACTGTGAAATGGTTTACAATGGGTCAGTAACCCTGAGATGGTTTGAACTTCTGCTAGTTGGTTGTTAAATATGTCTTATGCTAATGCAAATGGCCTGTTTACACCAGTTATTTGAATATATCCGGTTGATTTTTAGCATAAGTGAACACCAGTCTTGCAAAAAAGGTGCATTTGGGTGCAACAAAGACCTTTTTTTTAAAACTCCTTTGTGCATGAAAACACGGAGTAACACATTGCCACAGTAAACTAAATATGTAGTCACAAAATCAGAGACCCTCCTCTCAACAAAATCTAATCACAGGAGGTCACAGGAGATGCGTTTGAGATGGATGTTAATACCAGGTGAAAACAAGGCCTGAGTGTCTATTGATTTTACCCAACACAATCGGAGACGTTAACATCTCTGCAAAGAAAACCGCATGTTTTTTGCACATAAGATAACGTATCTAAATTTAAATAAGAATAAATGTCAAGCTATGTTAATTTAGCTGTTGTCTGTACTTGTTGACACAAAAGCTCAAACTGAGATTTTTTTCATATTAATTTTTCAATTAAGGTTCTATTCAATCTAACAACAAGGTGGTGTGATGTAAGATGTTTATAATTAAGATCATTTGTTTCGGATTTTTAGGGGGGGGTGGAAATTAATGTCAATTGAATAAGTGCCAATTATCATCCAATCTGTACAAACCGACATGATGAATTCAAATTAGATTCACACACGTTCCAGAATTCCAAACAAGTCCTGATTATCCCTCATCTTCATCTCGACACAGTCCTGTGTACTTCAGCCTGTCGTCTCGTAATCAGCCTGTAATGTGGTCAGATTGAGCTATCGTTGCTGCATCACAGGGTTTCATGTGATGTTTGTGATTACAGCTCCATTGAAAACAACTATAAGACTCATCAGATTTCAGCCTGGTACTAAACTGCACTGATGCACAGAAGCAGCATTTCTGTGTTATATGAAATTCTATGTGAAACATGTAAAAACCATCATTAAAATGATTGTTTTTCTTTCTTTATATACTGATCTGATCATTATTTTTGAAGTTTCAAAGTTTTATAATGAAAGTTATTATATATAATAACTGAATAAAAAAACTAAAAACTAAAATATCTAAAATAAATAAAATAAAACGAAGAAAAAAGCAGTTAGTTAAACTTTGAAAAATTTGTTTTATGGCAGTCACTGCTTGTGTTTCTAATGATAAAAGACAGAGTAAATGGCATTCATCTCTTTGTTGTGTGTGGATGAGTGTATGAGGAAAAGAGGGTGAATAGTTCATCCTGACACACCAAGAAAAAAATATACTGTCGCTCAAAATAGTGATGCATTTATCATGGAAATCATTGGAGAGTAATTTTTCTAATGCAATGAGGCCATGTAATATCTCTTAGCTTCAGAGAGGGTGTGCGTTTGTAAGTGAACAGGATAGTCATGAGCTGGTGGTGTTTTCATTTTTCCAGCCCATGATATGGCTAATCTTTTAATCATAATTGAAACAATAAAATAATATTGCAGTGATTTATTTGATAACGCGCAACACATGGGCAACGAGGAAATGGGAAACAAAGGGACCCACCACTTCTCTTTTTACCCCAGATTTTACTTCATTATTTCATGGGTGAGTCAAGCCGGGCCCAAATGAAATCCAGAATTCAATAACGGCAGGGCTGGGTTCAATTAGGAGAGCGTAAACACTCCATACTGAGCTCCTGGCAGCACAGTCAGACTAGTGGAGGCTGTTTTATACATGTTTACACACACACACACACGCAGTAACATGTAAGCCCACACGGAAACGACTATCTATCTATTCCAAGTGCTCTGAAGCCATATGATAGCTTTGTTTGAATATTTACAGATGAATATCTAGAAAAAATTTAAGTCGTTATTCATTCAAAATCTTGACACATTCATTAGAAACACAGCAGTCCAATTCATGAATGAATGTTCTTTTAGTTCCCCAGTGAAATACTACTGTGCCAATGAATATTTCCACATAAGAACCTGAGAATCATTTCCCCTGATATTGTATTAAGTTGTGTGTTTTTTATCAGCTGTATAGAATCAGAACTAGCGACATCAGATTCGCCCATGAATCACTCCTTTGATCAAAACAGTCAAACAGGTTTGTAAAAAGGTCTGACAGAGTCGTTTGCAGTGATTTCTCACAATGAAATATTAACAGCATAGTTTGTAAGACAGAAATAAAAAAGAGCACTGGATGAGGTGGATTTATTTTAAACCTACAATCTATTGTAGAAATAAAAAAATACAAAACTCTTTTATCTTTTGTAAACGACAAAGCAGCTCTTTGTATGTGTGTGCAGCTTGTGAATGACTGTACTGCAGGTAAATATGATTTATATCCATTTATATTCAAAGAATATTAAAATAGAATATCAAAATATGGGCATAGCTGATGGGATACTGATGAAAGGCTAAAGACGCCACCGGTTGGTACTTCTGCAACCTTTTTGATCAGCAGTCTTCAGAATTTCGCCTTTTTTGTTTTCCACAAAAGAAACAAAATGAATTGGGTTTGAAGCAACATGAGGTAATATGATGACCGTTTGTTTTTTGAACTTTCCCTTTAAATTAATTCCAGATTTCCCTCCAAAAGCCACAGCAACAATGCAAAAATAGCACTCAGATTCTATTTGGACCTAATAAGTTACCTCAAACACATATAATAGACACAAACACCTCGATCATGTTACTGTTTGCTCCACCAAAGGTACTTCCTGTAAACATGTAGTCTATATTTTAAACATAATATGAAAAAATAACCACTTTCAAAATACATTCTGACATTCTGTGTATAGTAGTGTGTACACACACACTCTCTCAAATAGCGACGGTGGGTATTAGCCTTCAGAGCATCCATCACCGGTGGGTATTAGCCTTCAGAGTTGCGCGTCATCCATCACAGTGGCACGAAGGCTAAGTTGACAAATGTCCAATATTAATAGAAGCTGTCGCGGCGTCGTAGGGTAATAGCAGTCCCTGTCACGGGCACCTATTAATGCCTGGCCCCTGCTGCAGGACGAGGTAATTAATACACTCCCAACACAATTTAGATTGACATACACACTTTCACCTTCATTTAAGGCAGGGACAGGGAGAGAGAGAAATGGTTAATGCTCCAGTGTGTCTAGGAAGCTACTTTGAAATCGTAGCAGCTAACGGTCACTCTTGCTGTGTGAATAGTTAAGCTACGGTCATATGATCATATGATGCGATTTAAATTTTTCCTTTCTCTTTGGAGTGTTACAAGCTCTTGGTGCATAAAGAAGATCTGCAAAGACTCAAAGACTAAAGTCTCAAATCCAAAGACATATTCTTTATAAAAGTTAAGAGTCAACCACGCCTACCTAAAATGGCTCGTTCGAACAAGCCCCCACATGTCTACTTCACGATGTGGGAAGATTTGCATAACACCGCCCAAATGTGCACGCAAAGAAAGAAGGCGTAACTTTTATTCTCGTGTTGGCTTGTTTCCTGCCGCCGCCATATCGTGAAGGCGCTGTGTGTTTCGTTATGAAAGCGAAACTACTTTGTCCAGCCCGGGGTCGTCACGTGGTTGCCGCAAGCCCGCCGGACGCTCCTTCTTCGAATCCATTCCTCACTCTAGCCCGCCGGCCTAGCCGTTCTTAAGCCCGCCGTGTGTGACACTGTGTGTTTCGTTGTGAAAGCGAAACTACTTTGTTTGGCCTTCCAAAAGAGGACACAACTAGAAATCAGTGGTTAAGTTGTATTTACAACTCTGTCCCAGAACAGTTCAACCCAAATATTCAGATGTGTCCAGCGCATTTTATGGACGACTGTTTCCTGATCCTGGTAGAGTAGACTACAATGCCGGCTGTTCTGACTCACAGACTGTAAGTACGTTTTTCATATTTAAAGAATTTGCCACTGACGATTCAAACGCGAATTTTGAGCAGTGCAGAGTAGTGCTTGTTTGTCATTTTTCCGATCACAAATGCAGGCATAGTTTTATGTTTACGCGGAACTGAGAATTCTTCAAGGTGGCAAAGAGAATTTACTGAGGGACCAAATTGTTATTCTTTATTAACAACATGGAAGAGAAATCTTTTGTTTGGTTACACAGTGTAAAGTTGTGTTCAATATAATTCGACAAAAAACAGCAATATAGCACTGTTACTGGAAAATCAACATTGTTTTGAATACAGCTAAGTACTGTCATGCTAGTGAAAAATGCTAACAGCGTTACTTTAAGCTAGTTACCCTCCACTAGATTTTTTCTTTAGTAATTCTACAATATATTACCAAACAACCAACAAAATGTAATGCTAAGCTGCATCCCAAATGACACACTACACTATGCACTTATGCACTATGTACTTAACCATGTAGTGCATGAATTATATAAGGTTATTTTGTTATTCATATTCGGAGTCTGATAGCTACGTAATTAAAGCTGCGACAGTTGAGTGCATGAAGTGTCCAACATTCCACACTTTTTTTTGGTTATTTAAGTGCATCGTCCAGGTATTTAAAGTGCACTTTTTCTTTTCTTTTTTTCAGTGTGAACGCACTACTCGCACTATTTATAGTACAAAACGTCATAGAATAATGCATACAGTAAGTACACGATTTGGGATGCACCTGTAGTCTTTGCTTGTCGCTATCATGGCTAGGAAAAAAAAATTACTGGAAAAGGCTACAATTTTTTTTAATGCAGCTAAGCTACTATTACACTA
>NW_015505520.1:603171-603988 GCF_001515645.1 Sinocyclocheilus grahami | reverse complement strand
AAATAATGTTCTTTTTAGCAGCATCATATGACCCCTTTAAAGCTACACCTTTAACAGCAGTCAGCTTGATTAACATGAGGAGTGGTATATCAGTCCAATCGGAATTTATTGTGGGCATGGCTACCCGGTGTAAAAGAGTACGCAGTGCCAGCCCACTTTATCAGCAGCCTTGTTTCTGGAAGTATTTTTGCCATTCATTTTTCCCATATGGATTTTTCTAAAGTCTTCATCAAGGTGTGATAAGCCGTGAACCAAACCAACCAGGTACAAGGTGAATCACAACATTACAAACTTTAATTTGAAGCAAAATGTATTTGAAAATCTGACAAAAGGACAAGACTGTGTACTTAAGAGCTTTAATGAGGGAAAGAACTGCAATCCCATGAAGCCTTGCTAGTGACATAATAAAAATGACAGATAAATATAAAAACTATTGATTTATATATATAATTTCCTTTGACTGGTGGAGATTTCTCTGCTGAATCATGGGCAATGCAGTTTTTCACTAGCAATTCCACTGTTAAACATGATTATAATTTAAAAAAACATGTTGAAATAATGCGAACTGGCGGTCTCAGCAAAAGCATACACCATTGATTAACAACCTCAGATCTCACACTAGGTCTGTCTCTGAGTTATTGTCAACAATCAATTCCCCTTTGGAGAAAATGAATGGGATTTTTACCAACAGAACCTTACTATTGCATTCTACATAAACATAACAACAAACTGTAATGCTAATCATTGCAGGTTAGGACAAAAACTGAAATTGACATGTGTTAGAAAACACTCTCTGTCTTTCTGTTGATTCCAGACA
>NW_015505520.1:601591-602013 GCF_001515645.1 Sinocyclocheilus grahami | reverse complement strand
CAGATCCTTTACAGTGTCCGCATCAATATGTGTCTGTATTGAAGCATTTATCTGCGTACAGTCAATTGACTGGGCGTGATTATCGCTTCATTTTGACTAAAACACTGCCGCCAGAAATTACAGAGGAAGAATTGATTGCAGAGATTGATGTTTTGAGTCCTAAACGGGATGCGCCGCCATCTCGCCACGGTGCTTTATCAAAAAGTGATAAACCATTAGATCTGTCACAACCAAAATCTTTCCGAACGTTGCAAATAGTTGATTCGGAGGATGATGAAGATGATGCGTGGATTTGGGCTGATGTGGAAAAGCTAAAAGAATTTTTCAGACAATTGACTGCTTTTCTAGTGAAATTGTCTTCAGCTAAACAAGATTTTTTGCATGCTGCAAACACGAAACAGAAAGCGGGCGAAAATCCTGTT
>NW_015505520.1:599187-599843 GCF_001515645.1 Sinocyclocheilus grahami | reverse complement strand
TTTCTACGCAGCATATGACTGCTCAACGACGTTCTGGTTATGAAGTAATATTTTTAGCTACTGCTAATTTAACATTGAAACCAACTTCCGTAGTTCATGGCCCAACCTTATGTTTGCATAAGTTGTTATTGCAGGGTGAATTTGAGGACAGCGATCATGACTGCCTAGCCAGGATTCATAATTCGACGGCTTGCAGGCCAGATGTGTCCGCATCTGTCCTGGAGGAGGGGAAACATTGGTATGTAGATGGATCATGCTATAAACCAAATGATAATGAATACTGGTGTGGGTATTCGATTGTTGAATTACCTGACTGTGTCATAGAGGCCTATTCTCTGCCATATAAATCAGCACAAGTGGCAGAATTAATTGCGTTAACAAGAGCTTGTCAATTGACAAAAGATCAGTGTATCAATATATACACCGATTCAAAATATGCACATGGAATTGTACATGATTTTGCCAAACTGTGGGAAGAAAGGGATTTTAAGACTTCAGAAGGAAAACCCATATCCCACCACAGTGTTGTGGCTGAACTGATTCATGCAGCACAGTTACCGTCAAAATTGGCTGTGATCAAAGTAACTGGGCATGCATCAGGAGAGTCAGAGGAGGCAAAGGGAAATAGACTTGCAGACGAAGTAGCTAAATGGGCA
>NW_015505520.1:586298-596677 GCF_001515645.1 Sinocyclocheilus grahami | reverse complement strand
CTGAAATAAATGAACTTTTCCACAACATTCTAATTTATTGAGATATACCTGTATTTATGGGAATACGACACCTATCTAAGCATTCATATATAAGGTCCCTCAGTATTATCAGCAGTTTTCGCATTGCTCAATAGCTAATTACCCTCCTCCATCCCTAACTCCTCCTCTGTCAGTCGGGATTCAGCCTTCTGATTCTCCTTTGAATCAGACTAATTCTAAAATGTTGTACATAAAATTATTGAACTTTAACAATATCTGCAATACATTTATGTTGGTTCTGTTCTGTTTACCCTGGGGGTTTATCGCTGCTCTCCCTGCTCTCCCTGCTCTCATCCATGCTAGGCTACATGAATGTGCAGGGAGTTCTTGCCCAGAACGGAACCATACCACCAATCCAAACTGTATGCTAATTGTCAATCATATTTGACGATAGTGGTCCTGACAGAATTTCAGTTGCATGTTTCGTTCATTTCTACAAAACCACATTTTAGTTTAGGAAGAGTAACCCCATTCCATTCAGCCGCAGGTAAATTTAGTAGCAGTTTTATAATTAGTGCTAATATCATTAGGCAATTTAGTTTTTTGAGGCTAAGCCCTCACTGTTGGTTTAAGAGGACAATCCCTGTGCAGCCTGCTAGAGGAGACATCCAAAGACTTGTTATTGTAACTGCCATCTTATATCATAAATGACTTTCATGATATAGCTTTAATGTAGTTAATTATGCTAGTGCAGCAGCTTTAATGCAGGTAAGTACATCTCTCTCAACATCAGCTTTGATCATCCAGGATCAGTGGAGATATTCAAGGTAGTCAAGTGTTTTTCTTCTTGGGGCAGGAGATGCCACAAATCGTTATAAATGAAACATTGTGGAAACCGCAAGACTGACGGTTTATCAGGTGTATGTGCTGATGCAGGTCTTCATGTGAAAGATAAACTGGGGAGCTGTTATATTCAATATAAAAAGCTCATGTCATTGATTGGATGAAATACAGGTGCCGTTGCAATCTTTTCAGACTTGTGAACTTCTTGCACGTGTGTGTGCATCAGTTGTGGGCCACAAGCAAAATTGTGGGCAAGCATTATCTGATCTGAATCTAATTTCACTTCAGCACAAAACAACGTCCAATCATCTCAGTGGGTAGGGGGCAGAATTACGCACAAACCCACTTGCACTAATGCATAACGCTCCCTAGTGCTGAGAGAGAAGGTCTAAGATATCAGTACTTATACAGCACTTCTGAAAAAAACAGGAAGTTCTCTGGCAAAGAGGAAGGGATCCTGATGACTGCTATTGACTGAAGTGTATCAGCACACAGCATATGTGGTGTAAGTTTACCTACAGACTATGGTTTAATCCTGTACGACTAATTGGTTTGCTGTTACAACAGATACATGACGAGGCATTACATCGGATGGTGATCTGAAAGAGGATTTCACCCGGCATGTCCTACTGATACGATAACATCATTATCAGTAGTCAATCTCAAACACTGATGCTAATGGTGCTAACTGATTCAAACACACTACGTACAAGGTTAAAGTGAGGTTGATTCATTTGTCTACAGCCTCAGAAGACAAAATCTTTAGGAAATTCTTGGGATTAAAGTTCTGGTCAATAACTTAATTATTTTAATGTTATGGCCAATATTATACACAATTTTGTCTAAATACAATAAAAATACAGAACTAAAAACAATGTTTTAATTTATAGATGTTTGGGTTCGGTAAAAAATCTGAAAAAATTAATATTACAATTTAAAATACAGTTTCCCATTTTATTATATTTTAAAATAAAACAGTTGTTTCAAATTATAATAATTTGTTACAATATTTCCGTTTTAACTGTATTTTTGATCAAATAAACCAATAAGCATAAGAGGTGTCTTTCAAAAACATTCAAATATATTACTAACAAATTGTTTAAAATTATGCACATAAACATTTGCGCAAAGTCGTATTTACCAGTAGCCAGGTTTCTATCCAAGGATTTTTTGCGAATTTTTTTTTACCGATATAGCTGATGGAAATGCCATTTATCGATAAAATTTCTCATGTTTCGACACAATCTTTTTCCGTTTAACTTCAATAGTTAAACGGAATAGTTCAAATGTTGCAAAAATTTGTTTGGAAACACTTTTTGTCAAGAAAAGGGGATTTAACGCAAATAAATGTGGTGTCACATGACAGAATTAGCCTATAGGCAGCGTCCGTGTTCGTGGTGTTGCTCACGTTAAAGCACTCTGTAGTTCAAAAGCGCATTAAATAATAGGCCTATTCATATTATTAAACTGTATCTAAAATTATTTTATATATGGTAAGAAAAAGACGAGTTACCTTTCAAACATACATATTTTAATTTGGTGTTCCTTTACGTTGCAAGTTAAAATTTATTAATTTTGTACAAAAAGTAGGCCTACAAAATTTTACATTAATTTGTTTTGACTTGTTAGCTTATATTTTCATTCTTCTTTTGTTCTAAGTGCTGTTCTACCGTTAAATTTAAAGGATTTGTTGTGGAGTGAGGGGGAGTAAAATAGCATGGTTTTTCAATAGGCCTATGTTTGGCTGACTGTATTTTATTATGACAATGAACAGGCTGCGTTGTTGAGTTAGTAATGCTTAACTGTGTGTGTGAGACGCCGGCACGATCCCTTGATTCCCTGATTGATGTAAATACTGCCGAGTGCCGCTCCGTAGGTGATCGCGAATCTCGAAAGTGAAAGTAAAATGCAAGCGCACGTTCAAAAGCGATTTCAATGTATGCATATTAATAACGGCTCCCTGATGCCCACAGTATATATGTATAAATCTCAATTTCCAAAAATTTACCCTTATGACTGGTTTTGTGGTCCAGGGTCACATTTCTGTATTATTGTCTCCCAAAACTGTTACACCACTGCGTTTTCGAACAGCAGGCAATGACCGCATTAATTTTGTTTTGTCTGCTTGCTCTGAGGAACAAGTCATTTATTATATATGAAAATTATTACATTTAGTGTCTTCACACTTTTCTTTGTGATATTTAGTGCCAGTTTATCAGCAAATGACAATGTTGTTCTCTTTGATTCATCGGATGGAAACGGTGCTTATTCCCAAATGTTTTATGCAACATACTAATTTTGCTAATAAGTTAAACTCGCAACTTTGGATGGAGACCCAGCTAGTGTCACATGATCCTTCAGAAATCATTTTTATATGCTTATTAGCTGCTAAAGAAACATTTCTTATTATCAATATTGAAAACAGTTGTGCTGCTTAATATTTTGTGTGAAACCGTGATATTTTTTATTTTTTTTTAGGATTTTTTAGATGAAAAAAAGCATTTAAAAGCATTTATTAGATTTTTTTCAAAGATTAGAAATGTTTTTTACTGTCAGATGTATTTAGATGAATTTAATGAATAAAAGTATTGAATTCTATAAAAAATAAATAAGTAAATCTTACTCGCACCTAACTTTTGAACTGTAGTGTATATCAACTTATACAATCTGTACAATATAAGAGATCAGTCTTCCTTGTGTAGGAAAAAAAAACCTCTCGCCTTTGCTTAGCGTCCATGAGATTCCTGATTGAACCGGATGAGGGTTAAAAGTGTAAAAGCCTGGGCGCAGGCCTCATTAACATTAATAAGAGGGTTTTCAGTAGCAGTGGAGGAGAGATACAGAGAGGACGAGTGTAATGTACAGACCCATACGGCTGATCCTCCAGCCTGGTTAGGATGGGATAGTCGGTGGGTGTGATGGGCCTTACTTCTAATAAATCTGTGCTAGACTCACATCTGTTTGTGACCAATTTAGCTGGGTCACCGGGTGATCCCATGTTATCCCGCATCTCCTCTATCCCTCAATCTCACATCTGTGCCTTTTACGACTTTTTCTAATGGATCCCTCTCAAGAGCTACATCACACCAATAGTAACACTGAAAATGTGCCAAAGTTCGACTCTCAGTTCCACTTTCTAGCTTATTCTTCTTTTAATATGGCCAGCTATTTTTCCAAAAGCACTTGCTGCTGGTGGCGCACCATATATTAAAGCAATAGTTCACCAAAAATGGTAATTTTGTCTCCCATGGAACACAAAATATGATTTATTGAAGAATTTCCAGCAGGCTCTTTTCCGTAAAGGTGACTGGGGCTGTCATTTGTCATTCTCAAAATATGTTGACAAACATGTCCCTTGACCTTTCAGTCATGACAAAGACTTCACATAGACAGGAAACACCATATAAAACTTATTTTTTAAATAATTTAAATAAGCTTTTATTATATAAAATAATTTTATTTGACATTGCTAGTTTGAATTTGTCAAGTGCATGATAATCATCTTTTCTTCTTCATCTGGTCATCTATGACATTTACAGTATTTGTGACAGCAAAAAAGTAATTGATAATATTAATTTTAAAGAATGATTAACCCTTGAATTTTTGACAATAGAAAAATGATCAGTTTAAAAAGTATTAATTTACATTATTATTTTTTCATGTTCATTTAAATGTCATTGTTATTACAATGTTTAAATGTTAACGTAAAATATTTTCATTTATATTGATACTGATATTCATCTACTATACTAATATACTACACTACTGATATTTATCCACACTAGTTTGCTTTTTAAAATATCTATTTTTAACTACAATTTTGAAAAATGTGTAATATGTTTTTAAATTGTCACTGGTGTTACAACACTTTCTTCATGTGTGAAATAAATGAATAAAATAAAGAACATAATAAATAACGACTTAAATTTGAAATATCATGTGTAAGTTATATGTACATAATTATTATGCAAGTTGATATTCTGGTCATATTTTTTTTCCAAGCACATTTTACCAATTCCAAACCCCATCAATCTTAATAACTACTATTAATTTTCTATTCAATCATTTATAAGTTATATATAATTGTTAACAATGGCTGGAAGTGAAAAATACCATACTCAGGTGTGCATAATTATTAAGCAGGTTTTCTTTTACAGGTGTTATTCTTTTACAGGTTTTATTTAACTCACACTGAAAAGTCAAAAATTATTAAATGTCCATGAGAAATATTTAAAACTAATGCAATACAGAAATTGCCAAATTAAATCATGACCACTGGACAGTGAAATGCTCACTTTTTTTCCCCTTAAAAGCGACACCACCCATGATTAAAAACAGCACTATAGTCTGAACTTTCTGCAATTTTTCTTCTTTTGTGTTCTGCTGAAGAAAGAAAGTCAAACATGTTTGGAACTACATGACAGGGGAGTAAATGTTAATTTTTGGGTGAACTGTTCCTTTAAGGCAAGGGTTACATTACTCAATCTCTCGAGGTCACACCCATGTTTGTCATCCTTTCTCTGCAGAGTGACAATTGAACCAAGGTCACTGGGTGCCATGAACACTCCTGCTTTAAATTTAGAAGAGCAAACAGGCACGGCGGTGTGCCCCTTTTACAATAGTTTATCTTATCTCCTTCCTCCAATAGGGTGTTTTATTCACCCTGCAGTAAAAGCAGAAGGCGCTGATAGCACCGGGTCCAAATTTCAGGGGCGTTTTGGAGATTTATGGAGCAACCTTTACACGTCTCCACATAAATAATCAGGGAGAGGTGTACGGCCCCTGCGAGAGGATATTACACAAACACTCTTTCACACAGCCTTCACACTGAGCGTGCTGGAACAGGCGGTGTGCGTTTTGTGCGTGGTGAAGTGTGCCACCTCATCATCTCTGATTGTATCCAAGAGTCCACAGCGCACACACACAGACAACTCATTTCAAATGAAAAGCAACCTTATGATCAGGAGTCTACGATTTAATTGCCCAGAGATAACGAACATGCACATGTGCTAAAATCACAACAGGCTGTCATTCCTGCAAACAAAACACATTGTTAGCCATCGGTCTCTGGCACAAACCTATAAGTGTATTAATTAATTCAAACCCTTGTTATTTGAGGGTGGCGTTGAGGGGTGGCAGTTAATAATTAAGCAACCTCTGGCCGTACCTCAGTGGAAAGCGTCCTCTCTCACAGCAAATGAGGCCTTCAGTAGAGCACCCCAACACACACACACACACACACACACACACACACACACACACACACAGACTGCACACACAGGCCAAGACTGATATACTAGCATACTGTCTACTGCCGAACATGCACATGTGCTAAAATCACAACAGGCTGTCATTCCTGCAAACAAAACACATTGTTAGCCATCGGTCTCTGGCACAAACCTATAAGTGTATTAATTAATTCAAACCCTTGTTATTTGAGGGTGGCGTTGAGGGGTGGCAGTTAATAATTAAGCAACCTCTGGCCTTCGCTCAGTGGAAAGCGTCCTCTCTCACAGCAAATGAGGCCTTCAGTAGAGCACCCCAACACACACACACACACAGACTGCACACACAGGCCAAGACTGATATACTAGCATACAGTCTACTGCAAACACCTCAGTATAATCTGTATCCACCTTATTGTGCAATGTGGAAGTACAGTAAGCTAAGCGGTTTTCTTCATTTCGATTCATTAGGTAAATAACTAGAAGAACAACTAAGTGCAATAAACAGCTATTTACAAACCAGTGTGTTTATGATTATGATAGTAAATTAAAATAATATGAAAACAAATAACAGTTTCCAATAAAAAGCAGCATAACAGACAGTTTGTGTACAGGTAAAATAACTAGAAGCAAATGACACCAAAAGCCTCGCGCGTTCAAGTTAAAAAATAAGGTGGATATTGCCTACTATACAATATCATGTAAAGTGCATACTACTGTAAAAGAGTATGCTACATTTTTGTCCCATGATTTCATTACGTTTATATTAGCGACTCCAATTATCACCTTACATAAAATGTTTTTTAAAGTATCCACACAGTATAATGTGCCTACAATGTATATTTTTATAAAATGTATAATAGTAGGTCACTCTAGTATTCTACATATACTAAAAATTCACATACTCCATACAGTATACATATTACATAATGCTGAAATGGTATGAGTAGTATGGTAGCATGCAATCCAAACATAGTCTGACACCCATCCCAGGGGGACATTTATACTCTTAAAAGAGTATATATTCATCTTGACAGAGAAAGGGAGGGATCTTAAGAAAATTTTCACATTCCCTTCGTCTTTTTATCTTCAAATGCATCTTTATTAGTCGCTGCCCCCATGCAGTCATTATGGGAGAGGGGGATGCCTGATCATGTGCGTAAAAGGGGGGGGGGGGGACACTGATCCGTTCTTCATGCTCCCTTTCTTTTGTATGATTCATCTGAAGAGGTCTTCAGATTTTATCAGCCGGCTCCTTCCCTATTTCTCCCCTCCATGCCTCGCTATCTCACTCCGGGTCCTCCAGATTAACTCGGCAAACATACTCATAATCAAATAGAACACACACTGGGAAAGGTCATATGTTAATGGCCTTGCATTTTTTATAACATTTCCATTAGGTGATCATGTGATTATCGCCCTTGGTCTCTCCCACACAGTCTCTTTATTGCCTTGTAGGCTCATGTTTGGGGGGACAGTCATCTTTTCAATCCTCAGATGCAAACGAGGATGAGCGTCTGTTTCAAATGACTTCACGTCTGCCTATCTATATACATGGTATGTCTTAAGACTGACAGGCTGGTTTAATGGAAATAGCTGCACTCTTCAGTATGGGTGGGATATCTGTCCATAGCTGCCTGGTCGGACAGTTGAATCAGATAAGAATTGGTGACCTGCTGAAACCAGAGAGAATGACCTGACAACATTAATGAACCTTCTCCTCTCCTGCCTGTCATTCAAACGCAGCTGCATACTGCCGTCAACTCGGCTGACAGACACAGTGCTGCTTTATTATGGTTTCAGGAGGTCATGCTATGATTGCGTGAATGTTACCGTGTGACAGCCATGTTGACAGTAAAAGTGAGGAGAACATCAGGTCAAATTATTTATAAAAAGTAGCAAAGGTTCTGGAAAAAAAATGTTCTGGAACATTTGTTCAGAGAAAATTATATTAAATGATAACATAGGCCTAAAGCTTTCTACATACAGTAGACCAGCCATGAGCTCTGAGTTCGGGCCTTTCGGTTCGGTACGCATGTGTATGGAACAAATCATTACATTTTTTCAGGAAATTCAGACCATAAATGCCATTTTGGTGCTCTTTGATGTGGCGTGACAGATCGCTGTATAGAAGCCTCAGTTCTAACGGCAGCATGGAGCGTGATCATCCCTTCCTCTTTACTACTAGTTTTAATGAATAAAAATGAATGAACATCTAATGTAATTGCTCAATCTGTGTTTCAATTGCAGAAAGACGTCATTAAAACAGCTTTAAAACAAAATGTCACGTAGCATTTAATTTACCTCAGGCAAGTCATCAGTGTCTACAGCTCGTTATTTTGAGAAATATTAGACTGTATACTGCATTATATTTTACTTTACCTTTTAGTGATGTCTTAATTATTTAATGTATGTTTAAATAAATCTTTTATGAAACAAGTTATGGCAGCCACTGTGTAAATGATTTCAAAAACAAATATAAATTGAATAATTTAGAAGTTAAAAACTGATTTAGAATTAGAATTAAATTTTGAATAGAATTTAAAAGCTAATAAATTATGTGCAATTTACATGTTTACAGACAAATTTTTTAATTTGAGTGTTGATTATTATAGTTAAAATAAATAGTAACTGAATTTAAGTTTGGGCTCTGTTGTTAATTGTAACCTTATAGTAATGTAAAAGGGCTCTCTATAGTTTAGAGCAGAAGCTGAGGTAGATTTTTATATATGTTAATGGCCTTGCATTTTTTATAACATTTCCATTAGGTGATCATGTGATTATCGCCCTTGGTCTCTCCCACACAGTCTCTTTATTGCCTTGTAGGCTCATGTTTGGGGGGACAGTCATCTTTTCAATCCTCAGATGCAAACGAGGATGAGCGTCTGTTTCAAATGACTTCACGTCTGCCTATCTATATACATGGTATGTCTTAAGACTGACAGGCTGGTTTAATGGAAATAGCTGCACTCTTCAGTATGGGTGGGATATCTGTCCATAGCTGCCTGGTCGGACAGTTGAATCAGATAAGAATTGGTGACCTGCTGAAACCAGAGAGAATGACCTGACAACATTAATGAACCTTCTCCTCTCCTGCCTGTCATTCAAACGCAGCTGCATACTGCCGTCAACTCGGCTGACAGACACAGTGCTGCTTTATTATGGTTTCAGGAGGTCATGCTATGATTGCGTGAATGTTACCGTGTGACAGCCATGTTGACAGTAAAAGTGAGGAGAACATCAGGTCAAATTATTTATAAAAAGTAGCAAAGGTTCTGGAAAAAAAATGTTCTGGAACATTTGTTCAGAGAAAATTATATTAAATGATAACATAGGCCTAAAGCTTTCTACATACAGTAGACCAGCCATGAGCTCTGAGTTCGGGCCTTTCGGTTCGGTACGCATGTGTATGGAACAAATCATTACATTTTTTCAGGAAATTCAGACCATAAATGCCATTTTGGTGCTCTTTGATGTGGCGTGACAGATCGCTGTATAGAAGCCTCAGTTCTAACGGCAGCATGGAGCGTGATCATCCCTTCCTCTTTACTACTAGTTTTAATGAATAAAAATGAATGAACATCTAATGTAATTGCTCAATCTGTGTTTCAATTGCAGAAAGACGTCATTAAAACAGCTTTAAAACAAAATGTCACGTAGCATTTAATTTACCTCAGGCAAGTCATCAGTGTCTACAGCTCGTTATTTTGAGAAATATTAGACTGTATACTGCATTATATTTTACTTTACCTTTTAGTGATGTCTTAATTATTTAATGTATGTTTAAATAAATCTTTTATGAAACAAGTTATGGCAGCCACTGTGTAAATGATTTCAAAAACAAATATAAATTGAATAATTTAGAAGTTAAAAACTGATTTAGTTAAATTTTTAAATTTTGAATAGAATTTAAAAGCTAATAAATTATGTGCAATTTACATGTTTACAGACAAATTTTTTAATTGATTATTAAAGCTAATAAATTATGTGCAATTTACATGTTTACAGACAAATTTTTTAATTTGAGTGTTGATTATTATAGTTAAAATAAATAGTAACTGAATTTAAGTTTGGGCTCTGTTGTTAATTGTAACCTTATAGTAATGTAAAAGGGCTCTCTATAGTTTAGAGCAGAAGCTGAGGTAGATTTTTATTCCTAGAAAATGTTATTTGTTACTGAATTTATTTAAAGAAAAAGCAATTTGTTCAGTAAACCATTGTTTAATTAAAAAAATTAATTATATATATATATATATATATATATATATATATATATATATATATGGTCTGTGCAATATATCGAAATTATCGAAATATCGCAAATGTACAGAT
>NW_015505520.1:573337-585878 GCF_001515645.1 Sinocyclocheilus grahami | reverse complement strand
GTTTCATCTGAGCATGTGGCACTTTAAGCATTATCGTATCGCATATCGAATTATTTAATGAGTTATCGCATATCGCATTTTTCTTCAATATCGCACGGCCCTAATATATATATATATATATATATATATATATATACACTTGGAATAAAAAGCACCTAAAGGACCCTCAGACTGTGAGAAACAAGATTCTCTGGTCTGATTAACAGCCCCACAGCATGAGGCTGCTACCAGCACACTTTACTTTTGGGATGGTACACTGCAGGTGATGAGCAGAGCTGGTTCCCTTCAAACATGATGCATGGAATTGAGGTTAATGAAAACCCAGTCCAGAGAATTCAGAACCTCAGACTGGGCAGAAGATTCACCTTCCAAAAGGACAATGACTCTAAACACAGCAAGAGTGGCTTATAGACAACTCTGTGAATGTCCTTGAGTGGCCTAGCTAGAGCCTGGGCTTGAACCCAATCAAATATTTCTGGAGAAATCTGAAAATGTGCATCTGTCCCCATCCCACCTGTCAGAGCTTGAGAGGTGAAGAGGTGAGGAGAAGAATGGCAGATAATTGCCAAATGCTGATGTGCAAAGCTTGTCGCATCATACCCAAAAATACTTGAGGCTGTAAAGGTGCTTCAGCTAAGTACTGAGTTAAGGGTTTGAATACTTATGCAATGTACTTATTTCAGTTTTTTAATTTTTTATAAATTTACAAAGTTGTGACAGTTCTGTTTTTGCTTTGTCATTATGGTGTATGGAGTGCAGATTTATGTGGAAAAAGTAATTTAAAGCAGTTTAACATAAGGCTGCAACATAAATGTGAGCTTTTCACAAAACATAAAAAAAATGAATATGAAAATGAATACTTTTGCAAGGCACTGTATATATATACCTGAAGTACACTTGCAATAGTTCCACTTTAGCACAATACTTCAGTATATCTTTAGTTGGACCTCAGCACTACTTCTGCACATTTCAAGTTCATTAAGTACAAAAGTAGTTGTTCCAATTTGTCAGACTTTAGGTATACCAGTTTAGTATACTAAAAGTATAATTGCACAGTATTTTTAAGTATATTAATAAATATGTAAATGTATTTATAGTATACTTAGCATGAAATAAATTTATTTCAAATATTTTTTCACTAGGGATAAAATAAAATATAAATATTTTATAGGAAAACTTCATAAATTAAATCATAAATGTTGCCAAAAATGAGCCAAAAAAGACAAAAATCTTAAAAACTAATAAAAAAATGTCAAAAGCACAACAGAATTACAAACAAAATAAAACTAAAGCTGAAAATATTTTTAAAAATGATCATTCAAAACATTAATACTATAATAGTATGTAAATAATACTAAAATAACACAATTTTAAACTACAATGACTATGTTCATACCAAAGCTGGTTTGTTGGGCTCAATTCTTTATTGAAGAACTTTTATTAAAAGTACTTTTTAAACTTCTACTGGGGAAATGAATGGCAAAAATCCTTCCAGAACCAAGGCCGCTGAAAAAGTGTTAGGCTCTTCAGAAAAGAGCTCTTTGGAAATTCAGTCCCACATGCACATAATCAACGTCTTCTCTCACAAAGCAACTAGACAACCATAACACTTATTCTTGTGAAGCATCCACTGTCATGTTTCAGCCTGCTGCTTGTCTGAGTCACACACAGTGCGCGGTAAGGCTGTTTTCACACTCGATTGGACTACTTGGTCCAAACCTAAGAGCAATTCCACCCCCTCACCCAGCTAGTCTCTTTTCAGATTGTACTTTTGGGTCTAAACCGCAGAACCAACCAAACACAAAGAACTCAACTCTGATGGAGGGCTTCAGATTTTCCATTCGAGCATCAGTAAGAGGGTTTCTAGCTGGAAAACATGGATCAACTACTTGTTCTGCTTTTGATGACCGTACCTGCTGCTACTGATGTTGTTGTTGGGCATCTTTGAACTGTCTGTCTGTAAACACTGAGACAGTTCAGAGCAGATCACAGACGTCTGCTGTCTGAAGGATGGGGAGATAGATATTGTGAACACAGAGAGCACTGGTGTGAAAAGAAGAGAGATGAGGAGAGGAGAAGAGGTGACAGGAGCTGTGATGATGAAGGGAGGTTAGTGTAAGAGAGAAGAGGTAAAGAGAGGGGCAATGCAGTGTTTAACTCTGACAGATCTGCCGATGTGTGTGT
This sequence comes from Sinocyclocheilus grahami, assembly GCF_001515645.1. Lineage (NCBI taxonomy): Eukaryota > Metazoa > Chordata > Actinopteri > Cypriniformes > Cyprinidae > Sinocyclocheilus > Sinocyclocheilus grahami. Next base: position 583,694 of record NW_015505520.1, on the reverse strand, counting down.
ATTGTATGTGTGAGAGCATGTGTCTGATGTTCTACATCTCCTGTTGACACGCACATGTTGACATGTACACACACACACACACACACACACACACACACACACACATCTACTCAGCTACCAAAATGGGAACTTCAGACTTCTTCTGTAGACTTTTATTGTTTTTAAATTAAGCTAATTTTAAATACTACTAACTAACTATTTTTACCAGCCATAATAATGTATTTTTTTAATTTTTATTTATATATTCACAACCATTCAAAGATTTGTGGTCAGCAAGTTTTTTTCTGCAAGGATGCATTAAATTGATCAAAATTGTCAGTAAATACATTTAGAACGTTATAAAGATTTCTATTTCAAATAAATTGTGTTCTTTTGAACTTCAAAGAATTCTGAAAAATGTATCATGGTTCTCATAAAAATATTAAACCGTTTTAAACATTGGGAATAAAAAAAAAAGATGAAAATCAATATATTAGACTGATTTCTGAAGGATCATGTAACACTAAATACAGGAGTAGCGACTGCTAAAAATTCGGTTTTGCCATCACATAAATAAACTGTATTTTAAAATGAATTAACATTACATTTTTTTATATAATAATATTGTACAATATTACTGTTTTTGACAATTTTTGATTAAAGAAATGCGGCCTGGGTGAGACTTTCAAAAAAATTTAAACTTTTTATCAAATGTTTGAACAGCAATATACACACATTGACAATTGGGCAAATGATGGAAACAGCTGAGTTCAAAATGAAGCTGATAGCATCAGCATGGACCACTGAGTGCTGGTTAAGTGTTGGCTACAAGTGCAATATTGTGATATCCATGTCTAAAAGCCCCTAGGATAATCACACCTTTGCTGAGCATTAAATAAAAGTAGGAGCTTCACACGCTTATCTAATTATTTATTTTTACACTTGACCTCTATCACTAGCCTCCAGAGGGAAAGCCACACTGTCAAAGTCACACTGTCATTTTCACATGGCCTACTTTCCCTACTACACACACTCGGCACAGGCTCTGGGCTGCGGTTGCATTTGTCCTTTGGGTTACTTTGCCACTAGGGCTGAAACAAATCCACCCATGTAATGACAAAGGTCATTCAAATCCATCGGAGCTCTAATAGCAGGTCTGAATCACTCAAGCTTCAGCTCTCCTGAGCTTCAGCTTATGACCACATCCCCTGATGACATCCAAGAAACCTGTTGCTACACACAAAGATGCACTATGACCTGATCATGCATTAATGTAGAGATTTTTCATTTTTGACACTTTTTAGTAAATGAGACAGTGAATGCATGAAATAAACAAAGCTTAAGTTCATGTTTCACCCCAATTTTAAAGGGAAAAAATATAAGAAATTACATTTTGTTAAAAGAAAATAACATTAACAACAACATAAACATTTTCATGACAATTAAGCACTTTTTTCCATTCAATTCAATTCCTATTATACCAAAGTTGTCTCTTTCTCTCTGCAAATACATTGGGATTTTTTTAACGTCCTGCCTGCCTTTAAATAGTATATAAATATATTGGATTTTGGTCATTTTACTGAAAAAAAAAAAGAAAATCATTATTTGGAATAATGACATTTTCGAGGGGGAAATTTGGGGGAGTCTGAACTGTTCTGAAAATAATAAATCAATACATTTAAAATAATTCTTATTTTTTTTATTCATTTTTAAACTAAAACAAATGAGTAAAGTTTAAATAAAAAAAAGAAAGAATAATAATAATAATACAATTTGAGGTGAAAAATGACCTGGACTTTTTTTTTTTTTTTTAGATCCAAGACAAAATGCAGGATAAATTGAACTTGCATTTCCCACATGACCATGTCTGCTGCATTTGCACTAAACAAGAGGCAATGGCTCTGACTAATAATGCCTTTTTAATGCACACTAGCTAGGTAAGGATATGAATCACTTGTTCACATTTATTAAATACTAGTAAAGGCACATAATTCACCGCTGCAGGGCTATAACGCAGTAGTAAAGTGCAGGTCTAATGCAGTGGCTCAGCTTTATTATGCACCACAGCAGGGATCTGATGAACCTTTCCAGGCCAATCACGGGGTGCAGTGATGTACAGGGGTAGTGCGGTGCTTTGGGGCAGACCGTGACCTTGACAGCATCTGTTCGGAGAACATGGTTCCATTGCTCTGAGCTCCATTATCTCAAGCAGCATGTTTAGCACTACATGTGTGTTTTCCCTCATACTGAGGTGTGAAGTAAATTCTCTCCATCCTGCAGTTCCCAATGTACACCTCAACCATCCCCCGACTGTCTTCTCTTCCTCTCTTTTTACTGTCTGGCCTCTGGTTCTTGCACCAGGAGGTCACTGCACCAAGGTCACGGCCACAGTGTCAAGACTGACACTTCATATCCCTGATCACACACAAACCAGACGTGAAACACCTATACACACTCAGGTAGTCAGGAAGCAGTTACACCTGCAGGTTTTGACATTTTCTGTATGAACATACTGAGTAAAGTCTTCTTTTAGCCACTAGACTAACATCTAAACGTAAATGGGAAACTTACACTTCACAAACTACATGTACACCGCCAAGCTGAGTTGAGATAAGCAGCAGGAGTAATTGTGCATTTAGACACTGATTAACTTTTACAAGAGGCCAAATGGGTACAAAGAAAAAAAGAGAGACGACTACACCTAATACATGGCCACCTCTCCTAGAAGAAACTTTCTGCAAATACATAAGATCACATTTGACTGTGTCTCCTCATGTTCAGTCAATCTGAAATCAATTTGAGGTGACGAAGGTTGTTCTTTGTGGCTGAGCATTTCACTTTCAAGAGCAACTCTAATCAGTCGGAGAGAGCCGTCTTGATTACCTGACCTCTTTTTTCTCTTTTATCTCTTTTTCCATCTCCCATCCTCCATCATCATCATCATATCTATACATTCTTGTCAGAGTCCTGCTGATAAAGGGGTTGAGGGGGTCTTTCTCAGCTGATGGCCCTCAGAAAGTGCTGTGCCTACGCCTGGCCTAAAGTTTTACATTTATGCCATTTGTAGACTCATTTATCCAAAGCAGTTTTCATTGGATTCAAGTTATACATTTCATGACTTGAGCTACATCATGGTGTAGTTTAAAATCATGGAGATGCTGTTGCAAGATGCAATACAGTATTCTACACTCTCAAAAAAATCTAACTTATTTTTAATTTATATATTTTAAAACATTATAAATTCTATAATCATGTATTTTATTTCTCCTCACTCCAATTCCTTTAAATTTAATGGTATTCAGAACAGAACAGGAATTAATAAACAATTACAGTGGCATTCATTATTAATCAACATTTATTATAAATACCAAGCCTAAACTAATTTATTTGAAGTGAAACTAAACACACCAATGTGTGGGAAATGCGCTATATAAATAAACGTGGGCTCATGTAAAATACAGTACAGAAAAAAAATACAAAAACTGCACAGAAAAAAAATATTTCAAATTATTGCATACTTTATCTATTATAGTTCACTGAACAATTACAATGCTGTCTTGCCATTCCAAACCTGCATGACCTTCTTTTTTCTGCAGAACACAAAAGATGATATTTTGAAAAATGTCTAAATAATGAAAGTCAACTGGGCCAAAACATTCTTCAACATATTTTCTTTTTGTGTTCCACAGAAGAAAGTAAGTCCTGCACTTTTGGAACAACACAATGGTAAATAATATGTAAATGATGACATTTTTAATTTTTGGGTGAACTATCCCTTTAAGGACTACAGCATTATTCTACTACAAAATAGAGGGTATGTCAAATCCTTCACTTGTCATGGCTGAAGGAGCAAGAAAAGGTGGGTGCTGGGATAGTTTCACTATGGGACAGTGTTTGCGTCTGTGGGTGCGTGTCCACATCTGTATACAGCATATATATTTATTAAAAGCATCTGAAAAGAAAACTGCGTGCATGTTTTTCAAAAGCAGCTTTCTGTATTAAAGATTTCAGATTGCCTTCAATACAGAAAGATTACAGCTATACTTCTACCATAGATGAAGAGAGAGGGAGGGAGGGAGGGAAAAAACACTCTGCTTTCTCATCATTATCTAAACGCAGAGCTCTTTGGGTTGCTAATGTCACCCACAGACAGAGAAGCTGCTGGAGAACGCAGCGAGGAACTACTGACTTTAAAGTCCCGGAGAAGCTTGCTCTGACCTCCCTGCAGCTCATCCAAAACTTTTAATTCTTCATTTATTCAGGCTCAATTGCGAGCTTTCACGCTTCAAAGAAACGAGCAAAGGCCTCTTAAGGAAGTTCATATGTCTCACATGACTCTTCTGAAGTCATACGATAACTCTGAGTAAGAATCAGACCATATTTTTAAAGTCGTTCACTTATAAAACCACCGAATTGAGTCTGAGAGTCAAGAACTTAAGAATTGGATCAGCCTGATATTTATAAATGAATCCTCCAGAATGGTTTTGGAAGCAAATTAACTAATACGTTAAAAAAGATCTGACTTAAAACAACAAATGTTCGTAATTCCAACAGACATCATTACTTCTCTCAGGAACGTGCCAAGGACAGCTTTGTCAGATGTATTTTCAGTCAATAATAAAGCCTCTGTCCCCATTCATTGAAACTTGGAAAAATAAAGACCAGCACAGTCTCCAGAATACCTCTATTTTTTTTCATGGAAGAGAATAACGATATGAATGTGAGTAAGTGATGATGAATAAACAATTTTCAGCTAAATAATGATTTATTTAGTTGAAATTATATATTTAGAATAAATTATTTCCTTTAACCATCTAAAAACACATCCACACCACTCTATATCTTTAGAGCTCTTTCCTTCGCTCTTTTCCTCCTTATCTCATCTTCATCTGTCTATAAATCTTTCTCTTTGTCCAGATACTTCTCTTTCCTTGAAAGCAGCAGGAAGGAGGCCACTCGATCACAATCGATACCTACATCTCTTCTCGCTTCATTCAGGCCATTCCACCACTCTCAAAAAAACGTGTGTGTAAAAGAACATGGTTCATCTACTTACTTGCGCACGCGCGCGCGCGCACACACACACACACACACACTCTCTCTCTCTCTCTCTCAACACCACTGCCATAAACCTATCAGGTTTTTTGCCTTATTTTCATCCTTATCTCTATTAAAATATATTTTCTATATAAAATAAACGTTATTATTTTTCTTTCTTTTTCAAAAACTTGGGATCAGTAAAAAAAAATTTGAAAGAAATAAAATGTTTTTCAGAAGGAATTCATTAAATTTAATCAAAAGTGACAGTAAAGACATTAATATTGTTACAACAGATTTCTATTTCAGTTCTTTTTCAGTTCAATTCATCAAAGGATCATGAAGAAAGTATCATGGTTTCCACAAAAATATTTAGCAGCTCAACTGTTTTTAACATTTATTATAAAAAGAAATGTTTCTTGAGCTCCAAATCATCATTTTATAAGGATTTCTGAAGATCATGTGACACTGAAGACTGAAGTAATGATGCTGAAAATTCAGCTTTGCCGTCACAGGAATAAATTACACTTTAAAATATATTCAAATCGAAAAAAGTTATTTTAAATTGCAATAATATTTCACAATATTATTTTGTTTTACAGTATTATTAATAAAATAAACCCAGCCTTGGTGAGCATAAGGCAACCTTCAAAAAATACTGACCCCAAACCTTTGAACAGTAGTGTATAAAGCTATACGCAATATAAATATAAAAATTTTCTTTTTAATGTTTGTCACTGTATTTTTCTTATTGCTATATATATATATATATATATATATAGGAAAATTGCATAAGGATGTTTAGATTTGATTACTGGAAAACAAGAGAAAAATACTGATTAAGGAAATTACTTCTTGTGCTGAAAACATGTGCACATGCATTTCATTTGAGACTCTAGAGTAATTAGAGGGTTCAAACCCTCTATTAAAACGCAGATGAGCATACAGTGCCTCTTACCGTCCTCTTCCTTGTGTGTGTTTTGCGGGCTGTGCATTGTGCTTGGATGTTTAGATTTGATTACCAGAAAACAAGAGAAAAATACTGATTAAGGAAATTACTTCTTGTGCTGAAAACATGTGCACATGCATTTCATTTGAGACTCTAGAGTAATCAGAGGGTTCAAACCCTCTATTAAGACGCAAATTACCATACTGTGTCTCTTACCGTCCTCTTCCTTGTGTGTGTTTTGCGGGCTGTGCATCCTATCTGCGCTGGAGGGGTGGTTCAGGTCAGACGGTGCAGCGTGACGTTCAGCTGATATCCATGTGGGGTCACTCATATCAAACTCCTCACTACTCACTGAACAGTCATCCTGTGGAGAGAGAGCCAGAGAGATGTCAGTCCGACAGCTGAGGCAGGATTGCTCATATCGGTGCCACGTCTGTGCGTGTGCGCAAAACTAGAATAGATGTGAAAGTCAGATTGGGCCGTGATGTTGGCAGGCAAACAGGCCCATGAGGAGGGCTGTCAGAGAGAGCAGTCACCCCCTGCTGAGTGACAGCATCACTCATATGCACACACACACACAGGCGCAGCGGCACACCAAGACCACCAAAATTAAGACTGGGCCCCAAAGCACAGTGCAGAAGTGTTGAAAAAGAAAGTATAGTATACAACTTCAGTATATCTATTCTACTGAAGGTATAAACATGATCAAAATGATTTATTACTGAAAAATTCACATTCTGACTGCCCTAAAACCTGATTCAATTAAGGCATTACAGTGTTTTGCCTTTGTGACTGCTATGAAAATCAATCAATGAACATGAATCATTTTGTAATTAAAGAAATAAGTATCAGCTAATATTTGATTTGCATGTGTGAATAACGGTTTGCACTGCTGTATATAAGGTTACATAAATACATGATTTACCTGCTGATAAACATGCATTGAAATGTCTAACGCAAATCAAATCTGTGAAACATTTTCCAAGGTATGCATCTCAAATGAAATGATATTCTATAAGCAGACGTTGAACTACGGTCATGAACAGTATTCACAGTATTCCTATCATGCACATGAATTAAAAGTAAAAAGCAAGGTTATGAAAGCTTGTTCAAATTAAGAAAATTTTGGGGGTCTTTAAAAAAAACTTTTATTCAGCAAGGCTGCATTAAATGTATTAAAAGTGACAGTAAAGACATTTTACATTGTTGGGAAAAAAATCTATTTTAAATAAATGATGGAATCTCAATTCATCAAAATAAATCCTGAAAAAGTATCACAGTTTCAACAAACCTATTAATCAGTGCAACTGTTTTCAACATTGATAATAATAGGAAATGTTTTTTGAGAAGCAAATCAACATATTAATGATTTCTGAAAGATCATGTGATCAGTGACACTGAAGACTGGAGTAATGATGCTGAAAATTCAGCTTTGCCTTCACAGAAATTAGGGATGCACCGATACCGATACTGGTATCGGTATCGGGCCCGATACTGAGCTCCTGTACTCGTACTCATTAAAATGCCCCGATACCAAACGCCGATACCACACAGCATGTGATAAGCGCCATATTCAGACAAAGAAACACTGACAACAGAACAACAGACAGCAGAATGGAGTTAAGGATGTCTACTACGAAGTATATGTATGCAATGAATATAACGTTAAACATTCAGTATTAATGCCTGTATAGCTGATGTGCGCGAGCTGATAAACAAAGCATGCTGAGTAGATTGAGCACGCAGCGGCGCAGATGCGCGAGCTTGTCGAGTGAATATACCTTTCTCACAGACATCACTGGAAAGTTTGTAGTTCGGTCAGATATGAAAAAAACAAGTAAGTAAAACAATGCACAAGTTACCTAACGGTAATATTTTTTTTACTAGTGGGTGCAGGACACTATAGTTCATTTATGCAAGTGAGGATAGCAAAATAAAGCAAACTGTGACCAATTATACCCAAAATTTCTTCATACAGTGCACTACCAGTAAAACTGATACAAATTTGGGACCAAAAATGATTCAGATTCGAGTCTGGGAAAAAAACTGAAGTTGAGGTTTGCATGAAGCTGGGTGACAGCATCCCCAGGAGACTACAGGCTGTCACTGAGGCTAAGGGTTGCCCGACAAAGTATTGATAGTTGTGTAAATACTGTCATACTAACAGCTGTCTGAATAATTTTTGGTTGATTGTAGTCTATTACATACCTTTCTATCAAAGTTATCTAACATTATCAAGATGAATTTGTTCTGACACAGTTTAACTCTGAGTTCTTGTCATATTTTATTACCATTTTCTAAACTATAGCGAATAAACTGTGATAATGTGAGAAATGTTGAAGGTGTCTGAATACATTTTGGTTTGACTGTATCTATTTGATAAATGAAGTTAACCAACTAACATTATACATGCTCTTTTGGTTTCTGTACCCAATATTTAAAAAAATTACAAATGCAAAAAAAATATTGGTATCGGTACTCTGTATTGGCAAGTACCAAAAATAAAAGTATCGGTATCTGGCGAGTACTGGAAAAAGTGGTATCGGTGCATCCCTAACAGAAATACATTAAAATGTATTCAAATAGAGAACACTTATTATTAATTGTAAAAATATCCCACAAGATTACTGTTTTTACAGTATTTTTTGATCAAATAAATGCAGCCTTCGTTAACATAAGAGACTTTCAAACCTTTCAAAAACAGATAAAAAAAATCTTACTGACCACAACCTGTTGAACATTAGCGAAATTCCATAGATTTTTTTAAATGAAATATATATATAAATATATATAAAATCATCATTTATTTTCTCCCCATTCAATTTATCTATTTCTGAAAATCAACAATTTGTTCCATCTACACAAGCAATTTGTTCTGTTTCATAACAAGTCTCTTCAAATGAATAATTGTTTTCCTGAATAAATCCATTTTCTCCATACGATAAATTAAACTCTCAGCAGTCAGTGGTGAGGATGCCTGTATATGTGAATCAAATAAATCACAGCATTCTGTTTTTCGCCACATTTGACAGCATCATTTCCTCAAGTTTGGATGACACTTCAAGTACATTTGTAATGTTAATGGTATGGATAATTCATAGAAAAACAGTCAAAAGAATCTTTCAGAGAGAACAAGGCTAAACTAAACCAAAAAGAAAAAGAAATTACCTTAAATGACAAATGTATTATTGTAAAAATAATGACTATGTAATGATGGCTATTAAACTTAATTTGTTCCCTTGACTTATTAAATTGCTCCTCAATTTCAGAAACTCTTTCACCTCTGGAGGACAGCCATCATCCCATTTTAATCACATAACAACCTATAACCGCAAATGAATGTCTCTAAACAATCTCAAGAGCTCAAGAGGTTCAGTTCGGTAGTTACAGTCTGTAACATGTGTTCATGATCAACGAGATCATCTCAAACTGGCTCGATTGGCTGTACATGCTGTGCTGGGTTAGTAAAGCAATGAAATACCTGTGCATAATGTGCTGGACGGAAGAGGATGATTTATTAGACAGGAGAAAGTAAAAGCCGCCCCAGGGACAGCGGGTAAGGACCCATCTGCTCATGCCTGTTGTTAAAGGGAAACCCTGCCACCCTGCCGCACGGCACGACCTCGGTTTAAACAGACACATTCCCCCCAGAGCTGCCAATCACACAATACCTCCCACCACCAGCCCAGCGCCAGCTCTGATTGGTTAAGGCGCTTTACATGCAAATTTGACAGTGCATTATTGATGGGACAAAGTCTTCTGTCTTGCTGCTCCCTTAAAGGAGTTTTAGCTGTTCTTCTGTGCCAGTTTAACGTGCAAAGGTGAGTTTGGGACAAGACTGTCTGGTATAGTAGTTTTGGGGTAAAAGGTCAACAGAATTTTATTAACAGAATTTATTACATTTAGTACATTTATTCAGCGATATGATCAAAAGTGACTGTAAAAACAATCATTGAGTTACAAACAATTTCAATTTAAAATAAATGCTGTTTTTTTTACTTTCTATTCAAAAAACGAATCCTGAAATAAAAATTATCATGGTTTTCAAATTAGCATATTAGAATGATTTCTGAAGGATCATGTGATTACTGAAGTAATGGCTAATAAAAAATATTTGACATCAGTAATAAATTAAATTTTAATAGCTATTAAAACAGAAAACAGTTATTTTTTTTTTTTACAATTTCTATTTTAAATTGTAACAATAGTAATTTCACAGTATTACTGTATTTACTGTATTTTTTTATCAAATTCATTCAGGCTTACATCTTTCTTTTGTACAATTATAGCAATGTATATTAAAGCTTTTACATTTTTTCTTCCAAAATTTTTTTTATGTTATATATATATATATATATATATATATATATATATATATATATTTTTTTTTTT
>NW_015505520.1:567552-571442 GCF_001515645.1 Sinocyclocheilus grahami | reverse complement strand
TTTTAATTTTCTTTACAAAATATACATTTGCAACAAGTTATAGCCATAGCTTCATAAATTCATAAATCGCACATTTGGAAAATGGTAACATGAGATGCAAAATTTTACTGATTGGTCACTTTCAATGCATTTTTATTGCTGCTTTCAAGACTTTCACAAGTTATCTATCTATATACCAGTATCCTTGACAAATCAGCAGAATTTGCATCACAGAAAAGCTCATTTTAAACTTTTAAGGCATAAAAATGGATGTGCAAGATCAACAGATGATTTTCAGTGTCAGAGCAGCACTGGCCCGAAAGTGGTTGTTAGAGTTGTTGACTTGCCTGAAAATCTCTCACACTGACTCTGGGCCAACAGGTCATCCTAACTGTTGAGCCCTACACTGACTTTAATAATCAACCTTTGAATAATACATCCTACAAATACAGCAATCGGATACATGTTTGTTCATAAATAAGCCCCCAGAGATCAAGAACGATGCCCAGGGGTCAGCAGAAGTCATCAGGGTCAGCTGATAGAAACAGACAGCAGAGGGAGGGGCCAAATACACCCTTTAAAGGTCACAAGGAAACGCACTGTAGCTCAAACCATCAGGTAGACAACAAAGAGGATCACACTTGAAGCGGTCACACACCCGTCCCACCCCCCAAACCCTGCGTAATGTATTCTGCCGCATTTTCATTCCCATGCTGAAGTCACAGAACTGACAATCCAGCACCTCCTTAATCATCTTCCAATAGCACATCAAACAGCAGCCTCTATTAATCTGACATTTAACTCCTTTTCAATTATAATCTATAAAATCACATTTAACCGCTTCATGCCCGCGATCAGTGCTGCACAGCTAATCCAATTTAGAACAATGCAGGTCATCAGCGGCTGAATCTCTCCGACATCTCGCAGCACCCCTACGGCTCAATTCTGATGGTCTTTTATTCGTTTTTATTGTTTATTAATGATCATGCTTACGGTCTCCTCTCATCTGCATGCAGGTGATATTCCACTCTCTCTCTCTCTGACAAATTGCTGCCTATGCAGATAAAGAGAGCAGGGACAGCCTGGCATTTTCCCCCTTCACGAAACATCCCAGCTCCTCCGTGTCTTTAATGAGAATAACAGATAGAAACGAGTCCAATCATCTGGTTTCTTTCATTTGTGGAGGGTCTGAGTGGCTCCGTGGGCTGTGCATGTGTGTTTCAGGGTTTCTTTTGTCTGAGAGCTGTGTGTGCGTTCATAAAACACAAAGAGCAGACGTCCTTGGGAGACGGTCTCTTCTCAGCCAGGGCTAGGCGTTTCCTTTGTCCTGTCTCGCGTTTTCATTTAGTTGATTAACTTTGCTTTCATAATAATACGCTTTTGGGTGGGTGAGAATGAAAGAAGCCTTTTATCGCTTTAACTGATTTACGTTCGCACGACTTGAACCTCCAAGCCAGGAGTGCGGACATTTGTAGAGTTACTTTATTAGTGAGGTTAGCCTGTTAGCCGCCCCGCTGTATACCGAGCTGTAAATTGTCTAAATTAAGACGTGAAGGGGGAAAAGTCTTTAAAAAAATCATTAACTTCAGGAGCAAGTCTATTTTTAATGGCGTGCCGAGGAGAATCGGACTACCTGGGCGTTCTTCTGCCTTCAGGTCTGAAGTTCACAGAATGGTCTTGGGAGAAAAAAACTGATAGCATATTAATATATGAGTTCCTCATGTAAATACACATACGCACACGCCTAATGTACCTTCAATGATTGATGCCCACCTTCAGAAGCACGCCGTGCTGTTTTGTCAAGCACAGAGGCACTCAAATATGAATACAATGAATGTATTCAAGACATATGAATGTCTTTCTCCGAGACAGTTTAAAGCATGCATGAGAACGCTGGGGCAACATTTGCTTTCCTGAGCTTGTAAAAAGGCTTCTGTAAGGCTTCTGAGATTGGCCTCTTCTGCCTGCACAGTTTTTTGGTACCAGGACAATTTAAAGCTAATCCAGTTAGCAAGCCAACCCTTCCTGTCCGAGTCTTCAACCTTTCCTTCTCATATCGGCAAGCCGGCTGCTGGTGTCCTTGTGAGAAGCTCAATGCTGTGGAAATGTAACCCTTGGGTTTATGTTGGCAAGTTCAAAATAATTAACCTGATAAACAGCTTTTGCATCGTAGATACTGTAAAAAAAAATCAATGAAACTCTCGCAAAATGCCTTTAATATTAATATAACTAGGTTTGGATGTTTCACAGTGCTTTTTCTACACTGAATCATTCATCAAAGGGAAAAAGTGAATGTAGCATAGAAAAAAAAAAAAGAGACTGTCCTGTTTTTTCTTGAGCATAAATGATTGATTATGTGACTATGTGATTGTTTCGCATGTGCGGCTGGAACAAGTGATAGTTTTCCATGTCTCGTCTTATTCAATCTGCAATGAGTTCCCCTCCTTTTTTCATCTTCCGTCTCCTTCCACCCATATTTAGCAAGGCAAGTACAGTGACATGGCTCCAAACGCAAAAATAAATAAATTTAAAGACTTAAAAATAAACAAATAAATAAAAGGAGGAATGCTAAGCACACACACACACACACGCTGTTTGCAATGTTTTGTTTTTTTGCAATTGTTTTTCTTTGCAATGTTTTTTCAAAAAACTAACTTAGAATGACAAGAACCACTTTCCACCATCAAATCACCATAACTTCGACTCCCATCTGACATGTTTTCTAGTTGAATATAATTTTTTACTCTGAAATATATCATATTACCGCCAGTGGCGGAGCCAGGGTGTTTTTATAGGGGTGGCCAGGGAGAGGCCAGCAACCAGTCTGGGGTGGCACAGATATCTTCATTATTTCAATATAAAAATGTGATTTACTATAAAGTATTGGACTGTTTTAGTGCCTAAAACACAACTGAATACAATTAATTTCTACTAAATTGTGAGATATTTGTTAATTAGATCAAGTAATGCTGAGTGAATATAACAATCTGTGTATTATTCCTCACCTTTAATAAAGGGGCTCACTATAGCTTTATTGCTCAGTCAGCTTGGTTCTGGTTCTCAAAACCCCCAAAAGCTTGTTCTCCATCACTGCATACTCATTGATGAGACATGCAAATAGTGATAAGAATTGGTTAAAAATACATGCATTTGAGAGACGTTCTTTAATGTGATGCTATACATACATAAATGCACTAATCGCCTTTTTGGTAATTTTATGGCTTAACTGATGACAGAACTACATTGTATGTTCACAGTTTCTTGTTAGCTTTATTTATGATGAAGCGATATAGAGGGTGCACCTTATATTCGTGTAAAGTTGAAGAGTGTGTGCCGTGAGCACGGTAAAACAGCTGTCAGGACAGGAAGTTTGTTTTACTGACATATAGCCTAACAACATCTCACCAGACTGCAGTTCACTGTTGTTCTACTGAAGCTTATTTGGCACATGTTCCATTCCGCGCTCGTTTGACTTGTGCCTGGCGCTGAGGCGAAGTTGAAGAACACGTCTGAAAAGTCTCCCATTTGATGTGGTCATAAATAGTGTTGCTTTCGTCAACGAAAATTATGACTAAATATCGTCGCCAACGAACCTTTATCACGTGACGAAAACGAGACGAGACGAGACGTAACGTAAATGCTGGTCATGTGACATGTGACTGGTCATGATGACTATAATTAAATGTATAATGCAATATTGTTGACGAATAAAAACGAGACTAAATGTGGTTTACAAAAAAACTATGCTAAATTATCTCTTCATTTTCGTTGAACAAAACGAGATGAAACGAAATGTTATAACGCTATTTCGTCTCGTTTAGTCGCGTTATTATTATTATTTTGCAGTATTTCTGTTTCCTGTGTCTCGCTTCAGGGACTGCATCAGGTCGCACTGCGCAGACGCAGGCGAC
>NW_015505520.1:556666-567152 GCF_001515645.1 Sinocyclocheilus grahami | reverse complement strand
GAAATTCCGGCTGCCGAAAATGAGTTCACCGCTCAGGTTTCATTTTCACGTGGTGTGACGCTCTGTGTATTATCCCGCTCTATGTGTGTGTGCTCCGCTCAGTCGCTCACGGCCCATGTGAGTGCTCCACTCATATACCGTTCATGCTCATCAAAACAGCAAAGTCCACTCAAAAATCGCGCTGACAGGAAACATCGATGCATACAGTATTGTTTCTGTCTGCAATAGCCCTTCTGTGTTGTAACAAGGTGTGGTAAATGGACAACTCTGGTAACGCTGCTCTCTCATTCATTGATCTGCTAACCATTATGCTCACGTGTCCTCTGATAATAATAGCTTTCTAGGATTCAAAATTATTTGGATAATTGGTAAAAAAAAAAAAAAAATTCTCTTAATAGCCCTACTGTGTGTTAGACCAAATTAATTTTGTAAGGTGCCACAAATTTGTTAAAATTTCCAAAGGGTGGTTTTTAGGGGACTAAAGAAAGGTTGGGAAACACTGATTTAGAAGATGAAAACCAAACAAAGTTAAGTCTGACACAGAGAAATGCACCGATGGCCGGCCAGCCGGGGTTCGTCTTTATTTAAATTTATGTGTGTACACTTCTAACATTGGTAAAATAAATGTTGTAAATTCAAATCAGAGCGTTTTCCGTGTCTGGAATGGATGTATTCTTGAGTCTATAAGGTAACAATAATATAATAAGATAACTTTGTTTGAAATGGGTTTGGCTAAAAGAAAATGTTGGTTTTGTCTATACTACTAGGTACTTATACTATATTGACTGGGTTAAATAGAATTGCATTTCTAAAAGAGACTAAAATACAATTTTCATTGACTAAAACTGAACATAGACTAAATGTCATCAGTTTTCGTCGACTAAAACTAGACTAAAATGTCATCCGTTTTCGTCGACTAAAACTAGACGAAAATAGTCATGGATAATTCTGACTAAAATAAGACTAAAATGCTCAGACTTTTAGTTGACTAAAACTTGACTAGACTAAAAAAAGTATGAATGTGACTAAAACTAATAAAAACTAAAATGACAGCTTCACACAAAGACTAGACTAAAACTAAAATTAAAACAGGCCGCCAAAAACAACACTAGTCATAAAGAGATATGGCAGTTCCGCGCCTTAAAAAAACGCATTTCTTGTCAAGAAAAAAAGGGACAAAACTGCAGTTTTGAGTGGGGTGGCCAAGCTTAGGTCAGTGGTGGCCACAGCCACCCCTGGCTCCGCCCCTGATCATCACAGCAAAATACCGAGCCAAATTCTCACACATCCACCACACACAAGGTCAGAGGATCTATCTGGGCCCTCGGAGGAACACTGCCAGCTGTCCGTCACATCAAAGCCTTTATTTCTCACGTCTAACAGATGTCTGAGCACATTACATTAGCTTTCTGTCTTTTACCGCCTTCCTCGAATCAATAGCTTCCTAAGGAAGCACACTGTATCATTTCAACACAGAAAGGTGAGTGTATTGATAAGAGTGCTGTTACTCTACTAAGGCATGCAAGCCTGCACACTTATACAGAGATCCATTTGCCCTCAAACACACACAAAAACACACATTGTGAGGTCCAATGAGGATTACAATCTTGCAGACCGTGAGCTTCCACTCCAGAATATTGATCGAGCAGGAAAACCGTCCATGAAAAGGGAAAATACCAGCACTGACACACAAGGTATACATACATAATCATGCAATAACACACTTGGTGAGCACTCATCCGAAGCACGCTATAAAGGAAAGGCTAGATTTTGAAAAAAGTGTATGTGCGGATGTGATCGAATCACTGGAAGGACAAACAGACAGTTTGATATCAGTGTCTGTTTGTGATATTACACCCTAGTGTCAGCCACAGGCTAAAAAAACATAAAGCATTCTGTTACATGAAGACGGGCTATGATCAATGATTCTGACTGGACCTTCATTGATCCAGAGGCGAGGGGAGGGGAGCTACAGTATTTCTGCCTGCCGATGCCCCCTTTCCCTCTCTGAAGAGCAGCGAAAAACCAAATCTGCACGCTCGGTTCCCACCCCTGCCCATTATTCTACACACGGCCCCGAACAAAAGCCAAAAAGAGGAAAGATACAAGACCGTCTCTCTGAGGCATCACTCATCTATCAGTCTGCACAAGCTTTAAAGGTGAAGCGTGTCATTTCTTCGATGTTTAAATCATGTTGATTGGTAAAATCACTGCCTTTGTTCTGTGGAACACAAAAAGAATATCTGGACACTCCTTTCAATACAATGAAAATGAATGAGGGCCGGGACTGTCAAGCGTAAAAAAAGACAAGGATACCTCATGACTTGGGCACTGTTACATTTCTTTAATCAAATAAATTATATATAATTTTTTTTTAAACTTTTTAAATTTCTATTTTCTTTGTAATTTAATATATTAAAATTAACGCTGCCAATCAATTAAAATAATCAATCACTAATTTTTCTGTAAATAAAATAATTAAAATTTGCAATCAATATATTTTCTCATTTAATCTCTAAATTAGTATAGAAACTACATCAAGATGGTATATTTTGCATTTTTGTTTAATTCCATCTTTTTACTTTGTACTATGAATAAACACAAGCATCACCGATACCAAGACTGACACTGATGCTTCTGTTAAATTGATTTTTTTTCTACATATTTAACATTACAGTAAAATTAGTGGGAACATTTAATACAACTAAACTGTTACCGAACATAAAATATAATATATCTTTAATTGAACTTAAAACAAGTTAAATCAATCTTCACATAAATCCATATAAAAAGAAATGTAGCAACATGTAGCATAATTTAACAGTGTGTGTTGTATATAGTGTATGCAATAATATTTCATTTCATTTCATTTATTTATTTATAAAGCACAAATAAACACAACAAGAGTTGACCACTGTGCTGTACAAAAGAGGAAAGGTAAAATAAAAATAATAATAATAAATATAATACACTAAAACATAAGTTAAAATGAGACCAAGAATTATAGTGAATTAAATGCAAGAATAAAAAGATGAGACTGTAGCTTAGATTTAAAATCATATACAGAAGATATATGATCTCACAGATAAGGGAAGACTGTTCCATAACCTAGGACCAGCCACCGCAAACGCACGGTCACCTTTCAACTTCAATCTTGATCTTGGATATGACAGAGTAATATTGTCTGAGGATCGCAAACATCTGGCAGACCTAGTATTCACATTTACAAGATCTGACAAAAAAGAAGGTGTCAGACCATTTAAAGACTTAAAAACAAAAAGCTAAATTTTAAATTCAACTCTATAACGCACTGGCAACCAGTTTAAAGACATTAAAATCGGAGTAATGTGTTCTCGTTTACGAACCCCTGTTAAAAATCTGGCTTCGGCATTTTGAACCATTTGAAGCTGTGACATGATGGAGGATTGGGGTAGTCCAATATACAAGGAGTTACAATAGTCCAAACCAAAAATATGGTGACGTTTTTGTCAAAATCAGCTCTCTCTGTATGAATGAGCTTTCAGTTCATTTTCCCCCTGTCATTTTATTTTGGATTTTCATTTTCCATATACGTACATACATTTTAATCATTTTAAATTTTCAAAGATTTAAAAAGTTTAATATTGAAAAAAGGTCATTATTTAAACATTGTTAATTACCCACTCACAGTACATCACAAGAAGCAAACAATATTTCACTGAACATGTGAACATTTGTCAGTAGGCATTCCAGATTAATTCACCCTGAGCGTAAGCATAGACGTCAGTACAAAGTCATTGGGACTATGAAAAACTCTGGAAATTCAATTCAATTCACATATCTTACAACTATAGCTGTGCCTCTCCAGCTGTTCCCCGCTGATCACACCCATCTGGTTACAACCATGACATCAAGTCAACCTGAAATATCTAATATACCTTAATAAAAGTTTCTTATAAAGGATAACAACTAAAAATTCTAGGAAAATGTTTTATCTTTATGTTTTACCACAACATAAAAGGACCTTTCATCTAAAGGTCCACTTTATCTCCACACAAAACCTTTCAACTGCAAGAGCGTCTGTTAAAATTCACATTTCTTAACAAATCAATATAACTGGCCGGACTTGAATCTCCATGAGCTGCACAGTATTATGGCCATCATGAAAGGAATATAACGTTTTTCACCATAAGTACCAGACTGCAAGCTGATGTGTCTATAATAAGTGAACCTGGTTTCTAGATGAAGGCCACTTTTTTGAGGACAACACACAAGCTTTTGTGTTTGTAACAGTAGAAATACAGTATTGTTGTTCCTGCGGTGACCAGCATGGATATAATGGCACCTGCATTCACAATGACCACTTGAAGCTGCTCATCAAATCTGTATCCTGTGGTTGCTCAGTCAACTGTCAGCCTTTAAGTTTGCATACAGCTGCACAAAAATCTATTTTCTCTCTCCTAGAAATGTTCAGGTTATAGCTTTAGCTGCTCTGAAATTGGACTTTGTGAGAATAAGCAGATTGCTCTATGTTTAAAAACACACTATACATGTAATTTAGCATGTAGAATCTATTCAAAAGTTTAGGGGCTGTTACAAAAGAATAGTATTAATCAAATAGAGAACTTTTGTAACATTCTAAATGACTACACGGTCACTTTTAATCAATCTAATGCATCTTCGCTAAATAAATGTAAAGTTAAATATTTTTCAAATAATAAAAAAAAAACAATCATACTGACCCCAAGCATTTGATTTGGTAGTGTTTAATCTTGCCAAAAAAAGGAAAGAAAATCAGAAAATTTACAATCCACAAGCTACATGTGATTCATTACCTATGAACCTACCTTACATTAAAGGGGTCATATGATGCAATTAAAATTTTTACTTTCTCTTTGAAGTGTTACAAGCTCTTGGTGCATAAAGAAGATCTGTAAAGTTGCAAAGACTAAAGTCTCAAATCAAGAGATATTCTTTATAAAAGGTAAGAGTCAGCCTACCTAAAACGGCTCGTTCTAACACGCCCCCACATATCTACATCACTATATGGGAAGATTTGCATAACGCCGCCCAAATGTTCACGCAAAGAAAGAAGGCGTAACTTTTATTCTCGCTGTAGTATTGTTGTTGCCACCGCCATGTCGTGAAGGCACTGTGTGATTCATTGTGAAAGCGAAACTACTTTGTTTTGCCTTCCAAAAGAGGATGATATCTGCTTCGTCATGCCTGGAGCTGATCCGTGCTGGTTGCTGAGGAAATACATCAACTTTGCGTTGTGGATCGCCGGATCGGCTTTCACTGTGGACGAAGCGGAGTCCAGCCCGGGTCGTCACATGTGGTTGCTGTAAGCCCGCCGGACGCTCCTTCGTCGAATCCGCCGCTTCTGCTCACTCTAGCCTTCCGGCCGTTCCTCACTTAATCCCCCGGCCTCTGCTCACTCTAGGCCACCGTGTGTGATGCTGTCTTTCGATGTGAAAGCAAAACTACTTTGTTTGGCCTTCCAAAAATGGACACGACTAGAAATCAGTGGTTAAGTTGTATTTACAACACTGTTCCAGAACACTTCAACTCAAATATTCAGATGTGTGCAGCACATTTTATGGAGGACCGTTTCCTGATCCTGGGAGAGCAGACTAGAATGCCGGCTGTTCTGACTCAAAGACTGTAAGTACATCTTTTATATTTAAAGAGTTTTTATATTTTATATATTTAAAGCAAGTTTTTTGGGCAGTGTAGAGTAGGGCTTGTTGTTTGTCATTTCTCCGATCACAAATGCAGACATGGTTTTATGTTTACGTGGCGTGATGCAACGCAACGCGTAAAAAGACAGTATAAGTCATTATAATCAGTAATTATGTCCCCACTGGATGCAACGAATGCCTCGTTTAAAATGGGTTTTCATGTTTTTGTATCATCACTCCGGCCTGACAGGGCATCATCACAATATGATAAGGGGAATAACATTTCCGTCACACGCTTGAGGTATTCGGCCAATCACAATGCACTGGATAGCTGGCCAATCAGAGCACACCTCGCTTTTTCAGACCGATGAGCTTTGTAAAAATCGACGCGTTTCAGAAAGGCGGGGCATAGAGGAGAAACAATAATGTACAGTATGTGGAAAATGATGTGTTTTTTTAACCTTAAACCACATAAACACATTTCATTACACCAAATACACAAAATAATGTTCTTTTTAGCAGCATCATATGACCCCTTTAAAGTTACAAGCGACTCATCCTACATACAAAACAAAATCAGTTTTCAAAATCAACTATTCGGTGTGTTGCCTGAATGACTAGTCAACTAATTGGCCGTCATGAACTCTTGTAAAATTAGACTAGTATTGGGTTCACCCGACCTCCATTAAATGTCTTAGGGGAGCTTTACATTATACGCTCACATATTCCAAACAGATGGAGCTCAATAGAATGTAACAAAATGCAGGCGTCTCGTCTCTTAAGTTTTCTGATTTCTGTCTCAATAGCATATAATGCTAATTAAAGCCATTAAAATATATATATTTTAAAATCTATGACATTCAAATGCCTCACTGGCAGGATAAATTAGCCATAGTTCACTACTTCTGGAGGCAAAAACCAAATGCCCAGAGTGGTCCATTGTATCTATGATAAAACCGCAGCTTTAAATCAATAGTTTATGGGGGTTACTATACCTGCTCTGCTTCCTGAATCAAACACGTGATTTCTTCCCCCTCTCTGCAGGAGGCATGATTGCTCCCTGCAGCACTGCTAAATGAAACACATGGGACATTTTTGTCTATTTCTTCACAATGCTAAATCGTTTTTGGGGTACTCAGGGGAAAAAAATACATCTCAGCTTTTGTGCAGATTGACTGATATTCTACTAGAGCAATTCCTGGGCAGATTTTTGAGTCCTTCTCTGATATGTCAGGCAGACAGAGTGGTTTTTAAAGCAAAACATCAGTAGAGCCATTAAATAAACATTCTGGCATTTTTTCTATTCTATGAAGTCTCATGTTCCTGTGAAGCATAAGCCTTTGATACTTACTCCTGCTGAGATAAAACAAAAACATACTCTTTTTTTTTTTTTCCATTGACATAGTAGTGTTTCAATCTGTGAGACATGCAGCCCTGCTGGAAATTTAAAGGGAGTCATTTCTTGACACATGTTGACAATAAAGGCTTGTTTTATCTTTTATGGGTGGAAAATATCTGTCAAGGACCAGCACACAGAATCACAGGCCTGTTCGTGTGAATTGAAATAAAAACATACTCACACAGATGCCCTGATGTCCTCTCGCACTGTTAAACTGACCATCAGGACTGTATAGAAATGGTGGAGTATATATAAACCAGATTACGCTGCAAAAAAATGCCACTCGAAGAACGCTGATATCTGAGATGACCTCACTTCCTGTAAGATACACCGTGAAGCAATGGCTTTATCCAGGTCAGCAGAGACGACTGGCATAGCCGTGCAGATTGTGACCTCTGCAACCGATCTCAGCCCTCTCTTTCTGCATGCACTGACCAATTGATGTCTTCCAATGCGGCTTCTGCAGCCGACTGCTATTGTCTCTAAACGACCTCTGCTACTGATCCTGTCATCTCTGTCTGCAGTGTCCTATCCTTTCTGGAAGCATGAACAAAAGGGGCATGATCAATTTAGTCTGTCAGATACCCAAGGCTCGGCACGTGTAGTTTGTTTGGATGGAGACTGCAACAGGAAGACCAACTCATTCAGATTAAGCATTAGTGGAAGAACTGAAAGGAAAGAAAAAGGGACAATGATCAAGATTTCACATTTCACATAATGATTTGTAGGGAGCAAGCAGCAACCCAACAAAATTCAAGAGCAGATGACACACAAAGCCTCATGCGGTCAAACCCAGCATTCAACAGACTCATGGATTACTGTAGGTCCCACTACTGCTATTCTCCTCTAATCCAGTCAGTCACAAATCTATCTCCACGATTAACCCCTTTCCCTGCTCCACAAATGATCCTACAAATAAAGGACAAATTAAAATCCCCGAAACCTTGCTGAAAAGACCAGCATTGCTGGTAAGAAATGGGAATCACAAAGAATTTTACCATTTTGATTACGATTCTAACACCACTAAATGATTCCATTAATATTTATTAGTACTTCTGAGGAATTACCAAATACATGACCATAACTATTATAGACAACTGTACCATACGTTTTTTTTATACAAATATTTATTTTAAAGGGGTCATATGATGTTGCTAAAAAGAACATAATTTTGTGTATTTGGTGTAATGAAATGTGTTTATGCGGTTTAAGGGGGAAAAAACACATTATTTTCCACATACTGTACATTATTGTTTCTCCTCTATGCCCCGCCTTTCTGAAACGTGTTGATTTTTACAAAGCTCATCGGTCTGAAAAGCGAGGTGTGCTCTGATGGCCGAATACCTCAAGCGTGTGACGGAAATGTTACGCCCCTTTTACCATACTGTGATGCCGTGTCCCGGTCGGAGCGACGAGACAAAAACATTAAAACCAATTATAAACGAGTCATTTGTTGCATCCAGTGGGGACATAATTACGGATTATAATGACATATACTGTCTTTTTACACATTGCATCGCGCCGCATAAACATAAAACCATGTCTGCATTTGTGATCGGAGAAATGACAAACAGCAAGCGCTACTCTACACTGCTCAAAACTCGCGTTTGAATCGTCAATATAAAAAACATACTTACAGTCTGTGAGTCAGAACAGCCGGCATTTTAGTCTACTCTACCCGGATCAGGAAACAGTCCTCCATAAAATGTGCTGCACACATCTGAATATTTGGGTTGAACTGTTCTGGAACAGTGTTGTAAATACAACTTATCCACTGATTTCTAGTTGTGTCCTCTTTTGGAAGGCCAAACAAAGTAGTTCCCCTTCAGGAACTCGAGCTGCGTCGAGATCGCTTTGGGAACGCCCCTGCGTGATCGCGTTCTGAAGCATGTGTAAAATCAGTCCAATGGAGCAGCGAGATGTCACGAGCGTGGTTACGTGAGCACCAGGAAGTATAAAAGCGCATACGGCAGAGCGCAAGTTAGCTTCTGCTCTTCAGTAGCGCTCTGTGTATGTGTCAGTCTATTTACTGCTGTCTGTCAGTCCACAAGCATTCAAAAGAATATAGCAAAGTCTAAACTAATATCTATGGCGAGCAAACGGCATTACAGACGCACACTATCTGGCAGCGGGGGATACACACGATCTGTGTGTTGTTTGTTTAGGAGCGGAGCATGCATGGTCAGCTTTCGAGGAGCTGATTGTCATCACTGCGAGTTACTCTCGCTGCGTATGCTCCGCTCTCGCCTGGCTGTGTTTGATGAGAGCGGCCAGGCTCGCGATCCCGCTGGCAGCGGTCCCGCCGTTGCCAAGGCACGGCGTAGACTGTTGTCGTGGGGATCGCGGGTGGATTTGGCGGAGGGATCCGAGACTTTTCTCGGTCCTCACCCGCTAGATCCGTGGCTCTCTCTCAGTGTTCGGAAGGCTGTGCTGCGGTTTCTTCCCCCCCCCAGAGAGATAGAGAGAGCCAGACGCTTCATCTATCTTCCTGGATGTGATGAGTGTCGAGACAGAGGACACTGTGGACTCGCCACCACAGTCCCTCGCGTATGAGGTGAGCTTCTGCTCTTCAGTAGCGCTCTGTGTATGTGTCTGTCTATTTACTGTTGTCTGTCCGCACAAGCATATATAAAAAACAATCATGAAAAAGTCTATGGCGAGCGAACGGCATTACAAACGCTGTGTTTCTCCCTGCCCACGATATCTGGCGGCGGGGGATACACACGATTTGTGTGTCGTTTGTTTGGGAGCGGAGCATACACGGTCAGCTTTCGAGCAGCTGATTGTCATGACTGCGAGCTGCTCTCGCTGCGCACACACCGCATTCTCTGCTCTCGCCTAGCTGTGTTTGATGAGAGCAGCCAGGCTCGCGATCCCGCTGGCAGCGGTCCCGTTGTTGCCGAGGCACAGCGCAGACTGTTGTCGTGGTGATCGCGGGTGGATTTAGCAGAGGGATCCGAGACGGGCTCGTCCTTTTCTCGGTCCTCACCCGCTAGATCCGTGGCTCTCTCTCAGTGTTCGGAAGGCTGTGCTGCGGTTTCTTCCCCCCCCCAGAGAGATAGAGAGAGCCAGACGCTTCATCTATCTTCCTGGATGTGATGAGTGTCGAGACAGAGGACACTGTGGACTCGCCACCACAGTCCCTCGCGTATGAGGTGTGATTCGGGCAGTAGCCAAAATAAAATATAGTTTGGCCAGCCGAGAAACAAGACGCTCGTCCTAAAAGTAATTATGGGGTGTGATTCGTGTAGTCGCCAAAATAAAATATAGTTTGGCCAGCCAAGAAACAGGACACTCATCCTAAAAGTAATTAGACAAACGTTTTCTGAAATCCAGATCACAGCCTTCACAACGGGGCCTTCCGTTTTTCCCCGATCTCCATGCTGAGGTGTCAAGATCGTGGGAGAAACCGTACTCATCCCGTATT
>NW_015505520.1:556058-556627 GCF_001515645.1 Sinocyclocheilus grahami | reverse complement strand
GGTGGAGCAGACGCTTGCGAGCTATCTCTCCCCATCCTCAGCATCGTCCCTGAAGGCCCCGAAGTTTCCCACCAGGCCCATTAGGCTTACATCGAGTCTGGTTGGGAAAGCTTATACGGCGGCAGGTCATGCTGCTCAGGGGTGGGGCTGCTGAGCGGGAGCAGCCCATGCCGTCAAGCTCCTCATATCGCCAGTCTCAAGAACAGAGCGTTGCAACCCGCACCCCTCCACAGAAAGATCGGGGGTCGGGCCGGTCTTCTAGACCGAAAACAGATCTACGGACCGTTATTTTGTCTAAGAGGACCTCGGCTAAACGGTCCTACCATTGTCAGGTCCCTGAGGGCAGCCCCACCTGGGGAGGAAAGGATAACACCTCAGTATACGGTGCCCAATCCTCCTCAGTGCCCTCACGGAGGTTCATTGATACCCCTGCCACCCTCGGTGCTTCAGGGCTCAGTGAGCTCCGACAAGCGAAAATCCCAGCTGCCGCCCGACAACGGTACGGCACGGGAGAGCTCGCCCCCTCAAGTGAGGGTGCTACAGCAGTCAGGTCGGTTGTTCCCTCAGTG
>NW_015505520.1:555168-555443 GCF_001515645.1 Sinocyclocheilus grahami | reverse complement strand
CAGCTGCCGCCCGGCAACAGTACGGCACGGGAGAGCTCACCCCCTCAAGTGAGGGTGCTACAGGAGTCGGGTCGGTTGTTCCCTCAGTGCCCTCACGGAGGTTCATTGATACCCCTGCCACCTCGGTGCTTCAGGGCTCAGTGAGCTCCGACGAGCGAAATTCCCAGCTGCCGCCCGGCAACGGTACGGCACGGGAGAGCTCGCCCCCTCAAGTGAGGGTGCTACAGCAGTCAGATCGGTCGTTCCCTGCCGGTCATCCGCTTCAGGGCACCGAA
>NW_015505520.1:503148-555099 GCF_001515645.1 Sinocyclocheilus grahami | reverse complement strand
AAACTTCTACCAAATATCTCGAAATGGGTCCTGCAGATTGTAGAGAAGGTTACAGAATCCAGTTCGGTTCTCGTCCGCCTCGTTTCAACGGGGTCATCCCCACACTAGTGGGCCCCGAGCAGGCTCTGGTAATGGAACAAGAAGTAGATACTCTCTTGAGGAAGGGGGCCATAGAACGTGTTCCGCCACGTTCGGGTTCTACATCCGTAACTTCATTGTTCCGAAGAAGGATGGGGGGTTGCGTCCGATCTTAGATCTCCGTCTTCTGAACCGCACTACCAAACGGCTTCGGTTCAAGATGCTCACTATCAAGCAGATAGTATCTCAAATCCAGTCCGAGGACTGGTTTGTTACGATAGATCTCAAAGATGCTTATTTCCATGTTTCCATCCTCCCTCAACACTGGAAGTTCCTAAGGTTTGCTTTTGGGGACGAAGCATACCAATATCGAGTTCTTCCTTTCGGCCTGTCATTCTCACCCCGCACTTTCACGAAGTGTGTGGATGGTGCTCTGGCTCCTCTGCGACTCCAGGTCATCCGCATACTCAATTACATTAACGATTGGTTAATACTAGCTCAATCGGAGCAGATGGCGGCTCGGCATCGAGATGTCATCCTCGCCCATATGAGAGAGCTGGGGTTAAGACTAAACGCCAAGAAGAGTGTTCTTTCTCCACTACAGAGAACCACTTATTTAGGCGTGGTGTGGGACTCAACCTCGATGCAGGCACGTCTATCTCCTGCTCGAATCGAGTCAATCCTCGCGACAGTCACGAGAGTAAGAGAAGGCCTGTCACTCACTGTCAAACAGTTTTAAAGGCTGTTGGGCCTGATGGCAGCAGCGTCCAACGTGATACCTTTGGCCTGCTGTACATGAGACCCTTACAGTGGCGGCTCAGAACCAAGGGATTTTCCCCGAGGGGGAATCCGCTTCGCATGATCAAGGTCATGCGGCGATGCTTACGTGCCTTAGACATGTGGAAGAAACGTTGGTTCCTGGTTCAAGGCCCGATGTTAGGGGCTCCTTGTTGTCACGTAACGCTAACGACGGATGCCTCTCTCACGGGCTGGGGAGTGGTCATGAGTGGCCGCTCTGCCCAGGCTCTGTAGGAAGGCCATCATTTCTTTTGGCATATCAACTGCCTGGAGATGCTGGCCGTGTTTCGAGCTCTGACACACTTCCTTCCAGACCTAAGGGGGCATCATGTGCTTGTCCGCACAGACAACACATCGGTGGTCTCCTACATCAATCGGCAGGGGGGTCTGCGTTCGCGCCCCTTGTACAAGCTGGCGCGCCAGTCGAGACAGGGGCTGAGGCCCGGGGGATGGAGGCTCCACCCCGAGGTGGTGGAGCTCATTTGGAGGGAATTTGGCCAGGCGGAAGTGGATCTATTTGCGTCGCAGGAAACGACACACTGTCCGCTCTGGTTCTCCCTCACGCATCCAGCTTCACATGCCATGGTGCAGACGTGGCCGATGCTTCGTCTGTACGCTTTTCCCCCGATCGCTCTGCTTGTGCTTGACATGTGGGGGCGTGTTAGAACGAGCCGTTTTAGGTAGGCGTGGTTGACTCTTAACTTTTATAAAGAATATCTCTTTGGATTTGAGACTTTAGTCTTTGCAACTTTACAGATCTTCTTTATGCACCAAGAGCTTGAGACACTCCAAAGCGAAAGGAAAAATTTAAATCGCATTTTCAATTTAAAACATTTAAAGTACCACTGATCACAACAACACAATTTTACTAAACTTCTCCTATATGTGTATCTTTAACTACACATTGTTATACGAGTCATTAATTCAGTGTTGTTATACTTAACTAAAACTAAAAGTATTAAAAGTATTTTGGTTAACTGAGTTAAAATAAAATATAAATATTAGATAAAAATGCAAACTAAAAACTTCCAACAAAAATTTTAAATGTTGCCTTGGCAATTAAAATAACAAAAGCTATAAAGTACTAAAATATATAAAATAAATTAAAGCTAAATAGAAATGTTTTTTTTAACTAAGAAAAATGTCAAAAGCACATAAAAGTATTAAATCAAAACATAAAAATATAAACGCTATAATAGTATACGCATAATACTAATATAACACTGCATTCATTTAAAGAACTCTCACAAATTTCAAATAGCTACAACATAACATATTAAGCTAGATATTATCAAGTATAATGTCTTCGTTTCAGTGAGTGAGTCAGATGTTAATCTGGTAACTGTTCAGACTGATTCACCAAGCGATGAAGCGGTTTTAGACTGATGAGTTAGTCTGTGATTCATCTCCGAATCACTTTGACCAATTCATTAAAAACTGGACTACGCTGGTCACATCATATGCTTTTTTCTGCATGCACACTGTGCAAACGCTGACATTTTTTTTATTGGAGTATTTTTCAGTATAGAGAAATTGCATTCTCATCACATTCTATTCAGACTGCAAGCTTAAAACTCAACTAAAGCATAATTTCTAGAGCTGTGGTGCTGTAGATTCAGTCGTGCAGGAAACACTGTCAGAGTAAAGGTGCGGCCAGATTGGGGAAACAGGGCTCGCAAAATCGCTAGCCCGACGTCCCGGGGCTATTTTGTTTTCCAGTCTGGCTACCAAAATGTATCACTGCCCTGCCCGACGGGCTACCTTGAATAGTGATATATAATCCCTTCCTTGATTCACGTTGTTCACTCACTTGTAGGGGTGAAACGGATCATAGTTTATCATAGTTTATCATTTACACATGTTTCTATGTCCAATTTAAACATTCAAGCATTTTAAACCATTCATGCTCTCATGAAGAATTCAGTTCGGTGCTGGGGCCGGTTGCACCAGCTGGACGTACACCCGGTTGTAAGACTAGGCTGGACGTAAAATGCGCTTTAAGTCGTGCGTAAAATTTATACCCGTTGCACGATCTCGGCTTAGTGCTACGTCTGAGACTAAATCTTACGCCTAGTCAGAGGTAGGTGTAAAGTGAAAAGTCATGATTTGCTCGGACATTATTAGTTTTTAGGGTTCATGTCCGTTAGTTAATTATTACTGCAGATGTGAACTGTAATGTTTATGGTCTTTTCGGGCAGGATAAGCGATATTAATCGCGAAGCTCAGTGTAGACTACAGCCTACCACACTGCCGACAGTAATTGAATACAAAATATATTTCTGTACAGCATGCAATAATTATGCAGTAAAATATTACATGTGAACTGGGATTATTAAAAGAAACTTAACCATTTGACATCTTGCTTTGAAGGACAGTGTAAATGTTTCACATCTTCCAATTCCATTCATTATTTGTAGCGTGCCCGCCATTCTAATAATCGCAATACGTTTTGTGCTTTGTTACTTTTAATTAGAAATAAATGATCAGCTTTCAAATTCTTTCAAAGTCAATTTTATCACAAAATACAAATTATAAACGTGTTTTTTTTTTCAGCCACAGAGAGATGCCAGTAAAACACAAAATGTCACGTAAAGTCACATTTACCTCAGGAAAGACATTCATTGTACATAAACTTGATAGTCAGCAATAAAAAATAACTCTAGAGAGAAGCATTGTATTTCATTTATTATATTTTACTTAACCTTCATGAAATCTGTCATGGGAATGCAGGGAGACTTCAGATATAAAAATGCGGACTTGTTAGGAAATGTTTACTCAGTGAAATCATGGCATGGTGGCTTCACTTGTTATGATGTCTTGAGCAATTCAGTTCTGTAGGCCTATTAGTAGTTGGTGAACGTCGTCTCAGCTATATCTATAACTGCGGGAGAATGTGTCAGCGGGGGCGCGCATTGTCTACACCGGCGTAGTTATGCCTGATCGTAGTTTCAGTAGGTGCAACTGGTGTAAATATTTATCGTAAAGCAGGATGTTGCAAAGTCCAGCGTAGGGCTTACACCCAGCTTTTTTACGTCTAGCTGGTGCAACCGGCCCCTGGGCTGTAAACAGAAAGGATGTAGATTCAAATGTGTGTTTGTGTACTTTAAGTCACTTTGTGTAAATATCTTCTAAATGTCTACATTTTTTACTTTTTATTCCCATCAGGTTTCTGCTTTAGCCATTGCCAGTGGAAATGCTCTTTTGTTGAAAGGTGGCAAAGAGGCGGCCAACACGAATCGCATCCTGCATGAACTTGCCCAGGAGGCTCTGTCCATCCATGGAGTCAAAGACGCCATCCAGCTGGTAAATTACATATTTGCACCAAGCTTGCCAAGGCTGCATTTATTTGATCAGAACTACAGTAAAAATAGCAATATTGTGAAGTATTATTACAATTTAAAACAACTGTTTTCTATTATAAAGGTGCTGTATGTAAGTTTTTGACTCTACTAAAGCATAAAAATACCATAATATGTTTGCAGATATTTAAGAAACATGCTAAGCCTAGTCAGAGGTAGGTGTAAAGTGAAAAGTCATGATTTCCTCTGAAATTATTCGTTTTTAGGGTTCATGTCTGTTAGTTAATTATTACTGCAGATGTGAACTGTAATGTTTATGGTCTTTTCGGGCAGGATAAGCGATATTAATCGCGAAGCTCAGTGTAGACTACAGCCTACCACACTGCCGACAGTAATTGAATACAAAATATATTTCTGTACAGCATGCAATAATTATGCAGTAAAATATTACATGTGAACTGGGATTATTAAAAGAAACTTAACCATTTGACATCTTGCTTTGAAGGACAGTGTAAATGTTTCACATCTTCCAATTCCATTCATTATTTGTAGCGTGCCCGCCATTCTAATAATCGCAATACGTTTTGTGCTTTGTTACTTTTAATTAGAAATAAATGATCAGCTTTCAAATTCTTTCAAAGTCAATTTTATCACAAAATACAAATTATAAACGTGTTTTTTTTTTCAGCCACAGAGAGATGCCAGTAAAACACAAAATGTCACGTAAAGTCACATTTACCTCAGGAAAGACATTCATTGTACATAAACTTGATAGTCAGCAATAAAAAATAACTCTAGAGAGAAGCATTGTATTACATTTATTATATTTTACTTAACCTTCATGAAATCTGTCATGGGAATGCAGGGAGACTTCAGATATAAAAACGCGGACTTGTTAGGAAATGTTTACTCAATGAAATCATGGCACGGTGGCTTCACTTGTTATGATGTCTTGAGCAATTCAGTTCTATAGGCCTATTAGTAGTTGGTGAACGTCGTCTCAGCTATATCTATAACTGCGGGAGAATGTGTCAGCGGGGGCACACATTGTCTACACCGGGCGTAGTTGCGCCTGATCGTAGTTTCAGTTGGTGCAACAGGTGTAAATTTTTATCGTAAAGCTGGACGTTGCAAAGCCCATCATAGGGCTTACACCCAGCTTTTTTACGTCTAGCTGGTGCAACCGGCCCCTGCTGTTTAAGTGAGACCTGCTGTCAGAAAGTGACATTTGCATCTCATTCAGCCTCTGCTGTTTTTGTTTCGTTCAGATTTTTTATGTAGTATCACAAAGCTAAAGTCAGACCATTTTGTTTTTGTTTCAAATTTTACAATTTTACAATCTAAATAACGTATGCAGCATATTTGTTTGGATCGTGATTAAAATACACAGGCAAAACCATATTTTGTTTTGCTCATCTGAAAAATGATCCGATCTGTGACTCAAAATGTGATATGATAATGTAATATAATCCGAACTGTGAGATTTGTGATCCGTAACTTGCACCCCTAGTCTCTTGACTTGTTATTTGAAGAAAAAATACAATATATTTTATTCGGGCTAGTTAAATTCATTTTTGGGCTACCAAAATCTGAAGAATGCCTGCCCAAAGGGCTACCAGGGATTTTGACATTTTGTAAGCCCTGGGAAATCTCAGTGAAATTTCACTTACAAAAAAAGTCCATTGTCTATTGTCAATAGTGTAGGAACACATGAAGCACAGCTCACACAGAAGTCACTTTTAAACCAAGCCACTTTCTGTTGGTCAACACAGCAAATTTGTGTAACCAACTTAAATCTGTTGTGAAATCTATGAGGGGAAATTTTTCACCTTCATGTGAAATGACTGGATTTTCGAATGTAAAATTTTGCAGAGCAAATACCTGATCCATCTACATGAGTGATAGAATGCAGATGTCAATCAGTCAAACCCGAAAGCGGTCTTTTCAGCAGGGAAGTCACCCTTTTAGGCTTCAGGTAAGTAACGGTAAAGCACAGACAGCTCTGCAGGGAGGCCTGACGTTCTGCTGGATGAGTCTTACATACATACAGTGAAGCACCAGAAAAGTGCAGAACAGCAGAGAGGACACTGGGGAGCATGTATGTCACATCCTAGGATCCCCCCCCCCAGGTCTAAGCGCATGTTGCCCAAGAGGAAACGAGCTGTGAAAAGACAGGAAATTACACGGAGGGGGACCCATCATCAGGAGAGCATCTCATTGGTTAGCATGACGCTCACATGGGCTGTAAAAGAACAACAATAACATTCTAAACAAAAACATACTGCGCTTGGGCACTTGGATGTAATAACAATAGATTGCTCAGTGGCACAGATGCACAGAGACGCTCAGAAATAATTAAGCTCAAACCAGCTGCGGCTACTTGGGCTATTGTAATGCTAAGACAAATCAAAAACAGCCTAAAGAAAATATGAAGAAACTTTTAATTTGCAACCCATTTTATTCCTGAAATATGACATATTTGTTAAAAAGGATATTCCCCCCCAAAAAAATTATAATTAGAACAGGACGGATTTGTCCATCAGGAATTGATTGGAGAGTGAAAAATTGTCGCTACATACTATGTTTAAAAGTTTGGGGTAAGTAACTTTTTTTAATGTTTTTGAAAGGAGTCCCTCACTAAAGGTTGCATTTATTTGATGAAAAACAGTAATTAGAAGAATATATTGTAATAAATATTATTACAATTTAAAATATTAGGGATGCACCGAATGTTCGGTAACCGAAATATTAAAGAACCAGGCAGAATAAGCAAAAAAGACCGAATAAACTGTACCGAACAATGACGTGATGTGATCAAATGGCAACCAGCGTAGAGTGAGAGGCGCAATGCAACAAACATGTCAGCAGTGTGGAAGCATTTAAACTGTCCGAGAAAGACGCAAAAATCATTACAAGCACAGACAGCAAGAGACTGTTTAGTACTGCATCGCATGTCTTCGATGAGAAGAGGAAGGGGTGATTGTTGCTGGTTACTGTACGATTATTGAAATCGTGAAATGGCCTTTAACAATTAGTAAATAAACTGCAGAACGTCATGTTTTCTAATACACGCACGCATTGCATTCTGACAGCACTGCATGAACTCGCGGTGCTATCTGCTCTTTAGCCAGGGTTCAAAGTCTAAACCGCGAGGGAAATCTGCGCTGTAACCGTGTACTCAGTTGCTCAGTCACATTTTTATGATTTTTTTTTTACAAGGTACGTGACAATGCGATACGTGCGCCTAATTCGTAATGAGACTCATTTATAAATCTGCTGTTGTCTTCCTAAGCGTTTCTGCCAAAAAAAAAGTTGAGAAAAAGCAATAACTCCATAAACAATAATAAATGTTAGTATTGTAATTTTACTGTTGTTCTGTAAAATAAAATAAAAAGTAAGACAATAATAATGATAATAATTTCAACAGCTCTGTTAATACATTTATTATAACATTCACACATAGTGTTCAAATTGGCATCTGTAATATTTTCTAATGTTTTAAAAGAAGGCTCTTCTGCTCAGCAAGGCTGCTTTTAATTGTACAGTTAAAAATACATGCCTGATTCAAGAAGGGGGTCTGATGGCCAAAAAAATATTATTTTACTAACTTATTAATTTTAAGTTAAATTGTGCTGCTAGAATGTTAAAAAATGTTCAGTGTTAAATACTTTTAAATTGTTGTTTTGTAATAGATTTTTTCTTTGAAAAGCAAGACAAAACAGTAGGGCTGGGTATCGAGTTCGATACTTTTTAGGCACCGATCGAATTGCGATAAACGTCTCGTCGTTCGGTACCAAATTTCGATACCTAAGGGGTTAATCTCATCAGCGTCAGTGAGCCAATAAGCCTGCAGCACTAGCCTGTGTGTTCGACTAGATGACAGTGTTTGACATCCGCGAGAGCGATTCGAAAGCACACCAGTTACACTCAGAGATGTGGCGCGCACGTGAGGCTGTAGTGTGAATGCGTCCCAGCCCCCATAGATGTAAGGCTACATTTACACTGGTGCGTTTATGTTTTAAAATGAAAACGATCCTCTTCATACTGGCGTTTCCACTGCGTTTCAAGCCGGCTTTCCACTATCTCCAACAAATGACAGACCGGTCATTCAGTCATTAATTTCCAATGGAGAGTAGCGCGGGAGCTGCATGGAGTTCCAATCATATGCAGATGTCCGTTCATACTACACGACCGAAAGCGCGTGTTATGTGACCATTCATGCAAACTGTAGCATCATGCTACATAAGACAAGAAATAAGATTTAGGGTGCTTTCACACCTGTAGATCGATTGCTTTGTTCCGAAACAGGGATTCAAATTATTACAATGTTGCTTTTAATTCTTGGTGCGGTTCGCTTTCACACGGCAAATTTTCTAAACGGACCAAATGTGTTAATACAAGTCACTCGCGAGTAAACTGTTCTCTCATTGGTTCCACAGTTTATTTTCCAGGATTCCACTTAGCTGTCACGCATGTCATCCGTCAGAATGGAACGGCAACAGCTTCGCGGGCTTATTGTTGTTGTTGTTGTTGTTTTTTGTAGTTGTCGTTATAATAATTTATCATTTTGAGCAGGAGTCCAGGATTGATTGGGAATTTTTTTTTTTTTTGAATGGCAAAGACGTGCTCACCCACAGACATTCACAGGTTAATTTTGAGGTATTAGCAAAACAACAAAGCTATTGCTTTTCACGGAACTTACGTAATTACCCATCATAAATTGTGATATAGCCTGGTTCGTTGGTCCATTAGATCGGATTGCTTTCTCACTACAACCGAACCGCTCCAGAGTTTGTTTCCAATCGAGCCGAGACCACCTCGTTCAGGCGATCTCAGACCAACTGTTTTGGCGCGGATCCGAGCGCGATTGCCGTGTTCACATATGCCCAAATGAACCGAGCTAAGGGGGGAAATGCGCCAGGTTCCGAAACAACAGGCCAGGTGTGAAAGCACCCTTATATTCCGCTTTTACTCAAAACTCACTTTAAACCACCATCGAGTGTTTGTAATAACTTCCTATTGCCATCTAACGTGTGTTTTGGCCATGTAATGTTGCTGAATTTAAATATGTTATTACCTCTGAGTCAGAGCAGCGATCATGGAAGAGAGAACAGACAGACAGCGCTGGAAGCTGCTAATGCTCATCAGTAAATCAGTGGAAAATAAATAGAAATCATGATTCTGTCTGAGCTATGCGTTTTAAAACGAACATGCACTAGTGTAAATGTAGCATAACAGATGTGTAAACTGAAGACTATTTGAGCTTTATTAAAACTATTTGCACTGGTTTATTGTGTTGGTTACATTTTGTTCCTTTGTGCAGTGGCTCAGGAGATGAGTCTTTGAGTTTGTATAAACACCAACCAGCTGAAAAATAAAACCAAAGTTTTTTTTTTAGATAATGTAATCTTGTTAAAATTTATTTCATAAAATTGATATCGAAAAAAGTATCCTTCAGGCACCGGTATCGAAGTCAAGGTATTGGTATCGAAAATTTTTGAATGATACCCAGCCCTACAAAACAGTAAAACCACATTTTGGCTATTTAATTTGTGCAATGGTGGAAATAACAAAAACTCGAAATTCACACCTGTAGATCGATTGCTTTGTTCCGAAACAGGGATTCAAATTATTACAATGTTGCTTTTAATTCTTGGTGCGGTTCGCTTTCACACGGCAAATTTTCTAAACGGACCAAATGTGTTAATACAAGTCACTCGCGAGTAAACTGTTCTCTCATTGGTTCCACAGTTTATTTTCCAGGATTCCACTTAGCTGTCACGCATGTCATCCGTCAGAATGGAACGGCAACAGCTTCGCGGGCTTATTGTTGTTGTTGTTGTTGTTTTTTGTAGTTGTCGTTATAATAATTTATCATTTTGAGCAGGAGTCCAGGATTGATTGGGAATTTTTTTTTTTTTTGAATGGCAAAGACGTGCTCACCCACAGACATTCACAGGTTAATTTTGAGGTATTAGCAAAACAACAAAGCTATTGCTTTTCACGGAACTTACGTAATTACCCATCATAAATTGTGATATAGCCTGGTTCGTTGGTCCATTAGATCGGATTGCTTTCTCACTACAACCGAACCGCTCCAGAGTTTGTTTCCAATCGAGCCGAGACCACCTCGTTCAGGCGATCTCAGACCAACTGTTTTGGCGCGGATCCGAGCGCGATTGCCGTGTTCACATATGCCCAAATGAACCGAGCTAAGGGGGGAAATGCGCCAGGTTCCGAAACAACAGGCCAGGTGTGAAAGCACCCTTATATTCCGCTTTTACTCAAAACTCACTTTAAACCACCATCGAGTGTTTGTAATAACTTCCTATTGCCATCTAACGTGTGTTTTGGCCATGTAATGTTGCTGAATTTAAATATGTTATTACCTCTGAGTCAGAGCAGCGATCATGGAAGAGAGAACAGACAGACAGCGCTGGAAGCTGCTAATGCTCATCAGTAAATCAGTGGAAAATAAATAGAAATCATGATTCTGTCTGAGCTATGCGTTTTAAAACGAACATGCACTAGTGTAAATGTAGCATAACAGATGTGTAAACTGAAGACTATTTGAGCTTTATTAAAACTATTTGCACTGGTTTATTGTGTTGGTTACATTTTGTTCCTTTGTGCAGTGGCTCAGGAGATGAGTCTTTGAGTTTGTATAAACACCAACCAGCTGAAAAATAAAACCAAAGTTTTTTTTTTAGATAATGTAATCTTGTTAAAATTTATTTCATAAAATTGATATCGAAAAAAGTATCCTTCAGGCACCGGTATCGAAGTCAAGGTATTGGTATCGAAAATTTTTGAATGATACCCAGCCCTACAAAACAGTAAAACCACATTTTGGCTATTTAATTTGTGCAATGGTGGAAAAAAAAAAACTCGAAAAACCTTGTTCGGTATTCGGTCTTCGGCCAAGAATTTTCATTTTGGTGCATCCCTATTCAAATATTATACACATGATCTTTCAGACATCATTCTAATATGCTGATCTGGTGCTCAAAAAACATTTCTTATTATTATCAATGTTGAAAACAGTTTTTGCTGCTTAACATTTTTGAGTAAATAATTTGAATTTAAAATAATTTAATATTTTAAATTAATAATTTTAAATTATAATTTTAAAAACATTTTTTTCAGGGTTCTTTTATGAATAGAAAGTTCAAAAGAATAGCATTTGTTTGAAATAAAATCATTTGTAACATTATAAACATATTTACTGTCACTTTTAAGCAATTTAATGCATCCTTACTGAAAATAAATAAATTATATATATATGAATGGTTTGCAGGGTTAATGCTAGAGCGCTTGCTATACTCTCTGATTTACAGCCAAAATTATTTTGCACATGCATAATCGGTTGAAATAGTAGATTCATTATTTTTGATTAAGATTCTGTAATTTCTTATCTGTTGAAGTAGCAATGTAACGAAAGTAGCAACAGATCTTTTCTTCCATATTGTGATGTACACCCAAGATTCCAAGCGAGATGTAAAGAGGGTACTTGGTTCTATCCATCAGTAGTTGTTGACTGGTATATATATATATATATATATATATATATATATATATATATATATATATATATATATATACATACATAGACTCCAAACGTTTGAACAGCAGTGTATTTCAGACATGAAAAAAGACTTGGTGACATGGTGGTTTAGCAATTACAAAGACAAACATTTGCTTATAATAGTGTCAATTTTAATTTCATGTTGACTTTAAGATACGACACGTCCCATCTGCAGTGATGCGAGAACAAGTGGCCGTACAGACCTATGGGACACGGAAACAGTGGTACTGAGAAAGAGACACATCTCAAGGCTCCAGATGGGAATTTTGCTGCGTCTTGTAATTGGCTGGGGAAGAGCAGAGGATGGTACAGACCCTCTCAGAGAACGAAGGAGCAAAGAGACAGTCATAGGAATACCACAGGGACAATACAAAGAACAATAGATTCAGAGAACCAGAGCTGAGAAAACACAGAGTGGGAGAGAAAAAAGGAGCGCAAGTAGAAGGGAGCGAAAAAAAGGGATGGGAGAGGATGAGTTCGACTATTTAAATGGCTAGTGCACGAGGGGGAGGGAGAGAAGGAGCGAGGGAGATCCTCGGCCCGAACAGCTTGGCTTTAGGGAGGGATTATGGCTCATGGAGCTTCCCTTCTTCTGGACAGGCTGACGTGGGGGTCAGAAAAAGTGATTTTATTTTGGTAGGCTTTATCCTTGTGAAGCTCTGGCAGAAGGCAGAGGATGATAAAGGAGGTTTTAAAGCCTTTAACCCTTCGCCATCCATCCCTGCTCTTAATTTGCATAGCCATTAAACTTAAAACCAGAAAGAGACGTTTAAATAGCCCTGTGAAATGTGCGACTCTTATATATAGAAAAAATGGGGTAGTGTGTCATTGCTAAAAATGGAGTGATATGGAAAAAGAAGCAGAGCAAAGAGTCACAGGATAAGGATTAGAAAATGTTAAAAAGATGGAGGAATAAATGTGAATTTTGGCATTTGACTCAGTGTCACATTGCTTCGGTTCTTAGACGCCCACATCGGTCTACAAAACCACCTGCCGGAGGCACAGAAGAGCAGAAGAGGCAGAAACAACACTGGAATAACCGCCGAGCTGTCTATTAATTGCACAAAACATAATTCACACAAAATTTCAGCCAAGGCTGAGCAAACTGAACTTTTTTCCTTGCAATATTTTTTTTTCTGTCTATGTGCATGTGTGAATTGTCCATAATAGGGTGTGAATGTTTATTAAAGAAATAAATGCCTTTTATTTGGACTTTTATGCTGACTGGAAGCTAAGTGTCATCGGCAGTGGGCCAAGAACAAGTGGCAGTGCAAACAATCGAAACCCTAGCACTACAAAAGCAAAGGCAGCAATCTCTGAAACGTATTTATCTTAATGATACAAAAAGCACTTTGTGAGATTTGTAAGTTAGTAAGCTGTTCTCTGATTTCAGGCCTTCATGCAATGTACAGTATCGATAGCCTGCAGAACCAGCTTTGCCAGATATGGATTAAAAAAAAAACACAACAAAACATTTCAAAGCACATGCTGGACATTTTAAAAATATATAGTTATTAATTAAATAAAAATAATTTCATTATTTAATCATATCTAGCTGTGACAGTATATATTGTATATTGTAAAAAAAAAAAAAAGATTAATTTATCCATAGGCCTATATCATTAATGGAAATTTTGTTAAGAACAGATTAATTTATCCATAGGCCTATATATCATTAATGAAAATGTTGTCAGGGAAAATTCTAACCCTTCCAAATTAAAAAAAATAAAAATAAAAAACTCTCTCGGCTATTCTTGATGTACTTCAGTCATGCATTTCTCCACATAAGCTACCCAGATCCATCAACGGATTCCTTAAGTTAAATGCCCAAACCCTTTCATCTAACGTCTATAGAGACTCTGATGCCCTGCATCACCCACTGTCATACTATATCATCAATTCATAACTCTATAATTTATATTTTCATATAGCTAGAATAATGTCATGATCTAATAAACAAGTTCAAACACAGATTGAGGGCCACACTTAATCAAGTGACTCAAAATCTCAACATAAAGGTCTCCTACACACCTAGGCTACACGTTTCTATTGTTTATTTCTGATGTTATTTGCATGCAGCCTTTCATCTAACGTCTATAGAGACTCTGATGCCCTGCATCACCCACTGTCATACTATATCATCAATTCATAACTCTATAATTTATATTTTCATATAGCTAGAATAATGTCATGATCTAATAAACAAGTTCAAACACAGATTGAGGGCCACACTTAATCAAGTGACTCAAAATCTCAACATATAGGTCTCCTACACACCTAGGCTACACGTTTCTATTGTTTATTTCTGATGTTATTTGCATGCAAAATACATTTTTTTTCTTTATACAGATCTTACATGCATGATATACATGTTATTAACAAGCAGAGGACCTTAAATAAACCCATTTGACAGTCCTGCACATATTTCTGCTATGTTGTGTTTATACTCACGGTGCTAAATAAAGTGAACAAACAAACTAACTAAACAAAAAAGTAATAACACACTGCTGTCAGCATGCATGCATTATCAATAATACATCAAGCGTGTAAAGCTCATATTTATCCTCATATGACAGCCACAACTAAAATACTTCAGAAAGAAATGCGGAGAGATGATAACAATCTAAATGGACGCTATCCTGTTGCCAAGGTTTCGCGACGCACTAAATACATTAAAATAGCACGACTTCATTCCGTCAACACACTGTTCAACTTGACCGGCAAACGCGTCGCGTGTTTCTACAGGTTAAACGCCACGGTAAACAACGGCAATGTCGTTTTAACTGTTCAACTTTAAACGTACACATGTCATAACTCCTAACTGGAATAATAAATAAACATAACGACCTTCCCATTCGCTCTTTGCAGCACTAGTCAAAAAACGCCGTTTTCTGCTGAGGGGAAATCTATAATAACCTGCTATTTAGGATAATGAATTCATGCCAGCCTAATTGAGTCCTTACCTTCACTGGTGGACGCAATTTGTTTTTAATATTCTTCTAAGATCCCCCTCGTTGCAGAGCCCCTCTCCTCTCCACTCTCTCTATCCGTTTAATATTGCAACAATATTGCTGCGGTCGCGAGAGCCTTCCTTCCGCGCGACTCTCTCTAGCCTGAAGGCGGAGGCGGGGCCGGGGCGCTGACGTCACGACCCTGCTATAAGTACTGTACAGTGAGATACAGAATCACCAAAACCACTTTAGAGCACTTCCCTCTCTCTTTCTGCCTCCATCTTCCTCTACTGTAACTGCAACATTTGTTCTAGAAATCCATATTCATGTAAAACAACCTGTTTGCTAAAGTAAGACCACGTCGCCTTTTTATTTTAAAAAGAAGCAAAATAATTGTAGATTTATTCCATATGCCCACTGTCTCAGCATACTGAAGGCTTATATGGTAGAAATTAGAAAAACCAAGGAACACAGCTAAGAATCAGCCTCGTTTTTTCTATTCCAATACATCAATACAGTAAACTCTCCATCCTGATACTGTCCTCAATTACCCAGTGAACATCTAAGTGCCTGAACATACACATACACACACACTTTGATTTATGAGTCACTAATGGAGCCCTCAGGAGAAGCACATACATTCAAAGGAATCGGAAAATAGTCTGAAAGTCTGGCTCATAATGCAAACTGCACATACCAGTGTTTTGAAGCAAAAGTCTGTGTTGTATTTAGACTGACTTTAGGAAATAGATTAACAACAGCGATGCAAGACAACAATGCGAGTCGTTATCTTTTAAGCCAGATTACAAACTGTGTGGTTGTGAAATGCTACTGTAATGTTTTTAGAAGACACAAATGCACACTTAACCATTGCCATTGAATAGCCATTAAAATTAAATTCTAAGAACTCAAAAGCAGCACAAACTGGAATAAAATAATCTGTCACTGTAACAGAAATATCCTTGAGGCTTTTAAATCAATTTTTCACCTGTTTCCACTGACTATTGTAGCGTATCTGGAATAAACCACCAATAGATTACAAAGCAACTTTGTTCTTTCAACTTTGCTAGATTGTTAGCAGAATGAATTGCTTGGTGAATCTGCCACCTACAGACAAAATGGTACAATACAGCTTTTATAAGAACAAATGGCACATTCACATTCACTCACACTGCTACCTCTGCCATATTAAATTTAGTAGTGACACTGCTAATTTTTCAGTGTGACAATGGACAAAATACATTTTAAGACTTACAAATACAGCAGCTATTTTTCAGCAAAGCTGACTGACTATTACAAAGAAAACATTGATTATCCATTTGATGCATGTAGGAATTTAGATGGAATAAAATCTATCATCTGTTTTCTATGTGACTACAGTAGACCTAATTTGCTAGAATATTTGAGAATCTCACACCTTTCCCCAGAGAGAGAAAGTGGGA
Source organism: Sinocyclocheilus grahami (assembly GCF_001515645.1). Lineage (NCBI taxonomy): Eukaryota > Metazoa > Chordata > Actinopteri > Cypriniformes > Cyprinidae > Sinocyclocheilus > Sinocyclocheilus grahami. Next base: position 538,946 of record NW_015505520.1, on the reverse strand, counting down.
GGGAGAAAGAGAGCTAAAGGAGGAGAGAGAATGAAATGAGTTTCCTGAAGAGGAGATACAGCAAATGGGAAAAAAGGGCCATAAACGATAATGAACATTCCCCCTCTCCTTAATCTCCTCCATCCCCCCTCTGAGAGCCAGGAGTCTGCAGCCTGCAGGAAGGATGCTGCTAATTTCCTTCTTTATTGAATTGAGCTGGACACACGCGTCCTGCTGGGCCGACCAGCCTCCTCGCCACATCCTCTGCTCTCACTCCGATGCTCATCTGAGGGCCTCTTTGTTAATTATTCTGCCTATTTGTACAAACTCTGTGTTTCTCTCTCTTTTCTTTTGCCATTTCGGTATCTCAGCACTTAGTCTCCATTTCTTACTCAGCCTTTTTTCATCTGCCTTTATACTTTCTGCAAATAGGGTACAAAATAAGACCTTTAACAATGAAAGGTGGAGCTTAACCTTCAAAGTATCGTCGCCAGCCTAAGGCTTTCAAATTGTATTATACCGTATGAAATGTTTAATTTTACACTACTAATTATTGGAACTAAGTTTTTTTTAAAGAAATGACTTTTATTCAGTAAACACATTAAACTGATCAAAAGGCAAAGAAAGATTTTCATTTCAAATAAATGCTTTTCTTTTAAACTTCTATTTGTCAAAGAATCGTGGAAAAAATATGTTGATGTGTATCATAGTTTCCACAGAAATATTAAGCAGCACAACTGTTTTCAACATAGATAATAATAAGAAACGTTTCCTGAGCAGCAAATCAGCATCATTTCTGAAGGATCATGTGTTGCTGAAGACCAGAGTAATTTCTGCTGAAAATTCAGCTTTAAAATCACAGGAATAAATTACATTTCAAAATATATAAAAATAGAAAACTGTTATTTTAAATTGTAGAAATATTTCGCAATATTATTGTATTCGCTGTATTTTTGATCAAATGAATGCAGCCTTGGTGAGCATAGGTTCTGTCACTTCGGTCTAGTGTAATTCATGGTTTTGTGACTTTCAGAAACATTCTTACTTTTAAATGTACATTACATTTTTACAACCCTGTTATTAATATTTTGCCTAAAAATGTCTAAATGTTGTTTAAAAACCTGATTTGTGATATTTTTTTTTTAGCAATGAACGTTAAATGAATATCAAAATGAAATAAAACTCAAATGCAAATTTAGTCTAAATTAAGCTGTAAAGTTAACTTGGAATTAATGTTATTTTTTAGTTATTGTAGTTGTCACATATAGTTATTTATACATTTATACAGCATTTCCCTTTAATTCAAGATTTTTTTAAATAAAAACAAATCATGACAATTTTTATGTGGTTAAAGCTATAGCCTCATGCGGTCTATGTTAATGTTATTTGTGATATAGAACGGTTCCCTATTTTTATTGATAGTGCCTCTTGTGCTTTTGGCTCATCTGCCCACTTCTCCTGTCATGCCCCACCCACAGAGACCAAAACTGCGGTAGGACATTAATGAAACCACACTGCGGCATGTCTTGTCTGGCATTCGGTACACAATAACAGGAAAATGGAACTATAATTTGGAGTTAATAGAGATTTTTATGTGTACTGAAATCGAAAAGACCAGCCTACACCAGTATGAATTCTTGTCCAGACTGGTTTATAGTGGTTAGTGCTGTATAGGTTAGGTGCCAGAATAGTTGAAGGAACAGCATAGCCATGTTCAGAGCTAGTCAACCATGGTTATTTTGGAGACGTTGGTTGACCAATTAAGTCGGTTATGTGGACTAGGAACCTGGTGTAGTGTCTCCATATATCTAATTCTGAGTTAAGACCCATTCACACCAAAAACATTAACTATATAAATAACTATAACTACAGTACAGTAGAGTCCTCCTCACCAACGGATGTTCATTTTCTGGTTATTATAAGCGTGTGACTGGCCAGCTAACAAAAATATGTTCTAAGAATGTTTTGCTAACATTCCCATTAAGTTCTGAAAACATTATTTCCGAACGTTCTCTGAATGTTCAAAATGTCCAGTTTTTTTAATTTTGAAAAACATTGCTTTGTTACATTATGCAAATGTTAAGGGAATATTCCATTTATCATTTTCTAAAAAAAGAAAACTGTAAGGAAACATTACTTATGAATGATCTCTTCTGAAACAATTAGTAACATTTAAAAGAACAAAATGTTTCATAAATAAAACCTTCCATGAATGATGTATAATAAAGTTTTTGTGCTAACTTCTGAAAACCTTTTTAAAGACCAGATACACTGAATTAACTTTGTATTAACCTTACTTTGCCAGAATGTTAATCAAAGTTCTGAGAGCGTTTCCTTTTAGCTGCAGTTATGTAATTGTTCAAGCTTTTGTATTGTGGTTGTGGTCAACGTTTTTATCATTTATCAAAAAAAAAAATGTCTGTGAAAAGTCTGTGTTATCATTCCTCTGTGTTGTTATTGTTATAGTTGTGGTCTGAGCATCACTATTCTCTTTATAGTTATGGTCCTTGGTGTGAATGCACCTTTGAACTAACAATGCTGGGTGAACGTGATTTGACCAAGTACAACATGTTCCAGGTTCAACATCCTTGTTGATCCTGGAATAACATTCCAATCAACCAATCAGAATTGAGGGATAACTTTTCAGGAAATATCTGTTTTAGGCTTACGATCAGGGTTAGGTGCTTCTACAACCTTGTTATTCAGCTATCATTTCACACTGATTTTAGGAATAAATTATGGGTAGTGTTTTGTTTAGGGGTAGGGATTGGGTTAAGTCTGTATTTTTGGACAGTAATGTTGATCCAGGATCAACAAAAGATGTTTATCCAGGAACATGTCTTGGCAAAATCACAGCAACCAACAAACTTTAAGTTGAACACATTTCAGTGTGTGTACAAACTGAGGTGTACGTGACCGTAAGAACGGTTCACCTTTCTTCGTTAGATTGGCATTTCAACAGTTTTCTCACACCTCAGTTAATTAGCCAGCTGCTCAGAACACTTGTTAATTAGAAGAGAACTAACTGCCATTCCTTCTAAATACAACCACATGAACTCACATCCACCCACCCCACCCACAGGTGGCCTATGAGTTCATGCTTCTGCATATTATAAGCAGCACATTCTGACAGTGCCAGAAATATCTAGATTAGGGCAACAAAATAGTGAATAGTGACATTTTTTACCTTCTAATAAAAATAAATAAATGCAAACTGAAGTAAAACACCTCCTGTCAGTAAAGCACAACGCCCACAATGATTTCTGCGCCATCTGGATGGACTGAAATGAGACATGGCTGTTTACATGCTGAATGTATGTCAGTCAATAAACATGTACAGTAAAGATATTAGAGAAGACTGCTGTACCTGCTCGTTGTTGTTCATGCACTGTAGTTTCTTCTGTTTCAAGTAGGTTGTCGTGAGGGGCATGTTGTAGTCGATGAGGTCGGCCGCCAGAGAAGTTGGTTGATTATTTTCTGAGCAAGCATGAGAGATTTACAATGGTTAGACCATACAAATATAATAAAAAAAAAGGAAAAGTGAATTATTCTATTGTTATACTTGATATTCATATAAAGAATGTGAATACAGTAAATGTTATTTCTCTAAACTGTCACTAGAGGGCAGTATCTGCCCCAGTGTTTTTTGCTGGCGCACTTCTGCCTCAGATTAACAATGTCAAACAAAGGCCTAATTATAAAAATAAAAAAATCCATATGCAAATTACATTAATATTCATGGTGAAATGTGTAGATATTTAAATCCATTCTCCACCCACAGCTGTTATATTTTCCTCCAAAACCACTGTAATGATGTCCTGTGATTTGTGTGAAAAACCACTGTGAATATTTGTGTGAAGATCATGATGATAATGCTTCTGACTTTGACAGTAATCATTTCTGATTTGTTTAGTGTCGGTGTGTAGTTGTGTGTGTGTTTATGCATACATATACACTCCATTTTAAAGGGATAGTTCACCCAAAAATGAAAATTCTGCCATAAATTCCAGTTCCATGAAATGTTTAAGTCCCAGAAAGGTAGTAAGGACATCGTTAAAATCGAGAAGAAATTGTTGAATAAAGTTGTTACTTGTTTTCTTTGCACACAAAAAGTAGGCAACGGCTATTTACACTAAGTGAAAATAGCATATTTTATTAGCGATGGATTCTATTTGCACTAAGTGAAAATAGCAGTATTTTTAACAATATGCATTTACACTAAGTGCAAATAGCTATAAATTATATTTACACTATGTTAAAATAGCAAGATTTTCTGCTCTTTATACTACTTAATGCAAATAGTGGCAATTATCTGCACCTCAGTATTGTAGTACATTATAAAACAGTATGCGATAATAACGTATTGTGTAAATTATACATTTTATTCAAATTATTAAATGGATGCCACCTTATTGGAACAATAAAGCCCACCCTACACCTACCCTAACCCTACCCGATACTTTATTTTCAACGTTTTGATTATTTCCTTAATTTGTATTGAAAATAAATGGCTTTCTGATGTGATATGAGATATGAAAAGGGAGAAAAAAAGTTGGTTGATCGCATTAAAAAGCACACGTCTTACCATCTACACCACTGAAACTGGTGTTTGATGAACATCTTTTGTAGTGTTGACTAGCCCAATCACGTGTTGCTGGGTGGAGTTAGTGTAAACAGCCTCTGCCAACAAGGTGGGCTATTTGCACTTAGTGTAAATAGACACTCCGCAAAAGGTATTCTCGTAGCTTCATAAAATTACGGTTGAACCACTGATGTCACATGAATTATTTTAACGATGTCCTTACTACGTTTCTGGGCCTTGAACGTGTCAGTTGGGTTGCTGTCTATGGAGGGTCAGAAAGCTCTCAGATTTCATCAAAAATATCTTGATTGCTGTTCCGAAGATGAACGAAGGTTTTACGGGTTTGGAACGACACGAGGGCGAGTAATTAATGACAGAATTTTCATTTTTGGGTGAACTAACTCGTTAAGTGCACTCAGAAGTGCACAGGCAGTATGGTCCTCCTGAGTTTGGGAAGAAGGTCTAAAACATGAGGAATTCCTAACAATTTCCTTTAGATTTCATAAATGTGGAAGCATTTTTAGTCATATAACAGCCTTCTCATTTATGGATTTTATCGGCTTTGAGTTAAAAGAGCCATGAAGCAACCCATTACCTGCTGATAATCTCACACACATATACACACACAGTAATGGATGAGCTGTTTACTGTGTATTGATCAATTTCATTTTCTCATTTCGTATGGATTTACCACAACAAACTAAAAAAAAAAAAATCCTTCAAGATCTAGATCACCGCTAAAACCAACAATGGTAATAATGGTTAATAATGGTTAAAGACAAAAAGGATTTTCAGACGATTTCCAGTTTTGTCAGGCTGCTAAAAAGACAGGTTTATTACACTGATGAAGTCATTCAGTAAGTTTTTCACCTGAGACTGCAAAAAAAAAAACCGCATAAACAAGCTAGCATGAATTACTGAAGCTAATATTTAGCGCCACCCATTATATAAAAAACATAAGCATTCTTTTAAAAAGAGTGCTTACTATAGAAATAATATACTTTATAAATATATATAATTAAGTGTGAACTGAATGTAATGTTTTCAAACACATAATTGCATGTTATTTACAATTAAATGAAAATGTACTCTAGTTTAAATTTATATTAAATGCAGAATTTTGACCCACTTAAGTAAGACTTCATACATCTTTATATGTAATTTCATAATTACTTCCACTGTCTTTGAAGCATCGTAAAACATGGTAACTTTAATGTAATTTTTAATGTCATTGAAACTAGTATATCATCAATTTTAAATATATTTGGAACTATTTTGGAAATTTGGAAGTTAAAACTTTAAAAAAAACTTTTAATTAAATCTCAAATAACACACTACAGTTAAAAATTATAAGTACCTTAAATGTGCCTTAGTATGTTAACATTAGTTTAATCAAAGAACGAAGCAAGAGGATGTTCAGCTAAACAAAAACCAATAATTAGCTTATATTTAGCCATTACACTGTGCATCTGTCAGCTGAAGAAAGAGTTAGGAAAAAGGTGTGTTGACATGATTTCACCACATCCTCAACATGTACTACTAATATCACTATTTCTGTATCTATATATAAATTACGCATGAAACCGCAAGGCAGCAACAGCAGATATGTGGATAAAAGAGCCCATATCCACCACAGCCTGAGTGTCAATTAAAGACAAGCGAGTGTACAGTAATTAATTACTCTGAATAATTCAGCACTGAACTTTCGTATGGCTGGCTGGAGGGGGGAGGTCTGTGCACCCCCATGGGCAAGAAGCCAATTAGTTGCTCTCTTTATGAGCAACACCCAACCTAAGCCCAACGTTGACACAATGCTTTGACAGCTCAAGCCTAGGAGGTGTTGCTCTAGTAAAAAAGGATGGAATGAATTGCTGAAATGTACCCTATGTCCCCATGCAATGAGTCCCACCCCCTTCTCTTTCTTCCTGTCTATAGCTGACCAGCTCTCCCTGTGGTAGGCATGAGGCCGGGCCAGATGGTGTTCACAGATGGTTATTGTGGTCTTAAAGTGGGATTACCTCCCTCTGCTCGCAGTCCGCTGCTCCTTAAGACAGCAGCCCAGGACAGAGCCACCCAATTATCACCTACACTACAACCCCTGCTGACCTTAATGCACCATTACAAAGTGAATGGCTTTTAGCCTAGCAGGAGGCTTGCAGCCAGGTTAACCAAATCTAACGTAGATTGAAGACAAGCCAAGTTTAACAGTATTAAGTAAACTTAGCAATGATTGGAGTCTTTATACACACAAGTATGGAGTAATAATAAAAGACTGAGTAGCTGTAGAGTCATCATCTATGGCTATGTCATGAATATTTCCACATTATCTGTGGTAAGCCTTGTTAGCTCATAGTGTTAATCAATGGACTCTGTAGAGCATATTTGTTTGGCTTTAATTAAAACATAAACTTATTTTATGTAATAATATTTTATTAAAAGTCAAACAATGCTTTTATCTGCCACAATAATGGAATAATAATGCCACTGAATGATCAAATTCTTTTGGGTGCTTTATATATATGTATACACGGGTACACTACTATTCAGAAGTTTGGGGTCAGTAAGATTTTATTTAAAAGAAATTAGTACTTTTAATCATCAAGGATGCCTTTAAATGGATCAAAAGTGACAAAGACATTTCAAATTCAAATAAATGCTGTTCTTTTGAGCTTCTGTCTCTATCTTTTAAAAATAATTAATATTATATTTTCAACAAAAATATTATGCAGCACAATGTTTTGAACATTGATAATAATAAGAAATGTTTTTTGAGCACCGAATCAGCATATTCAAAAGATTTCTGAATGATCATGTTACACTGAAGACTGGAGTAATGGCTGCTGAAAATTCCACTTTGCAATCATAGGAATAAATTAAACTATAATAAAATATATAAAAATGTTATTTTAAATTTAATATTTCAAAATATTACTGTTTTTAATGTATTTTTGTTAAATAAATGCAGCCTTAGTGACTATTAGACTTTCAGAAACATTAAAAAAAATCTTACCAACACCAAACTTTTGAAAGGTGATGTATTATATATTTATTTGTCCTTACTACGTTTCTGGGCCTTGAACGTGTCAGTTGGGTTGCTGTCTATGGAGGGTCAGAAAGCTCTCAGATTTCATCAAAAATATCTTGATTGCTGTTCCGAAGATGAACGAAGGTTTTACGGGTTTGGAACGACACGAGGGCGAGTAATTAATGACAGAATTTTCATTTTTGGGTGAACTAACTCGTTAAGTGCACTCAGAAGTGCACAGGCAGTATGGTCCTCCTGAGTTTGGGAAGAAGGTCTAAAACATGAGGAATTCCTAACAATTTCCTTTAGATTTCATAAATGTGGAAGCATTTTTAGTCATATAACAGCCTTCTCATTTATGGATTTTATCGGCTTTGAGTTAAAAGAGCCATGAAGCAACCCATTACCTGCTGATAATCTCACACACATATACACACACAGTAATGGATGAGCTGTTTACTGTGTATTGATCAATTTCATTTTCTCATTTCGTATGGATTTACCACAACAAACTTAAAAAAAAAAAAATCCTTCAAGATCTAGATCACCGCTAAAACCAACAATGGTAATAATGGTTAATAATGGTTAAAGACAAAAAGGATTTTCAGACGATTTCCAGTTTTGTCAGGCTGCTAAAAAGACAGGTTTATTACACTGATGAAGTCATTCAGTAAGTTTTTCACCTGAGACTGCAAAAAAAAAAACCGCATAAACAAGCTAGCATGAATTACTGAAGCTAATATTTAGCGCCACCCATTATATAAAAAACATAAGCATTCTTTTAAAAAGAGTGCTTACTATAGAAATAATATACTTTATAAATATATATAATTAAGTGTGAACTGAATGTAATGTTTTCAAACACATAATTGCATGTTATTTACAATTAAATGAAAATGTACTCTAGTTTAAATTTATATTAAATGCAGAATTTTGACCCACTTAAGTAAGACTTCATACATCTTTATATGTAATTTCATAATTACTTCCACTGTCTTTGAAGCATCGTAAAACATGGTAACTTTAATGTAATTTTTAATGTCATTGAAACTAGTATATCATCAATTTTAAATATATTTGGAACTATTTTGGAAATTTGGAAGTTAAAACTTAAAAAAAAACTTTTAATTAAATCTCAAATAACACACTACAGTTAAAAATTATAAGTACCTTAAATGTGCCTTAGTATGTTAACATTAGTTTAATCAAAGAACGAAGCAAGAGGATGTTCAGCTAAACAAAAACCAATAATTAGCTTATATTTAGCCATTACACTGTGCATCTGTCAGCTGAAGAAAGAGTTAGGAAAAAGGTGTGTTGACATGATTTCACCACATCCTCAACATGTACTACTAATATCACTATTTCTGTATCTATATATAAATTACGCATGAAACCGCAAGGCAGCAACAGCAGATATGTGGATAAAAGAGCCCATATCCACCACAGCCTGAGTGTCAATTAAAGACAAGCGAGTGTACAGTAATTAATTACTCTGAATAATTCAGCACTGAACTTTCGTATGGCTGGCTGGAGGGGGGAGGTCTGTGCACCCCCATGGGCAAGAAGCCAATTAGTTGCTCTCTTTATGAGCAACACCCAACCTAAGCCCAACGTTGACACAATGCTTTGACAGCTCAAGCCTAGGAGGTGTTGCCTATCTGTTTATCTCAGCGAGCGGGATGTTTGAGGGCAGTTCTTCTGATTGGCATCCAGCACTGCTAGGGACTAACTAAAAAACTGAGTTTTATCCATTTTTTTTCAACCCAGTGAAAATTTCCCAATCAAATTCCTCCCCCAATGGATTCTACCCACAATCCCTCTTTCTCTCTGTAGAAATAATCTGGTTTCAGAGGCATTTTCTTTGTTAAAAGGCCTGTAATTGGGCTAATTGCAGTGTGTAGGGAGGCTAGCAGGACACACCAGTGACTGCAGCCTAATCAGAGGGTGTTGAGATGTGTGTGTGTGTGTGTGTGTGTGTGGGAGGTGTGGTCAGAGGGGGTTTCATTAGCTTCAGGCTGGTGCGACGGGGGGAGCTCGTTACAGGGTGGGCAGGGGACAAAAGGGATGAGAGGGGGTTTTCTTAAAGACAATGAGTTATCCAATTAAGCATTATGGGTTTGAATATGTATAAATACTGTATATGGGAATGAATATTTATAGCTTGTCATTTTTTGGATTAGAGTCAATGAGTATAATGAGTTAATGCATAAAGCCATAAACCTTACTGTAAATAAAACGTACTTATCTGAAGTGATCCAGGTTGGTTTGTGTGTGTGTGTGTGTGTGTGTGTGTGTGTATGTGTGGTGCGATACCTTTGATCTCTGCTCCGCTGGGGCTGATGTGCATCCTCTTCTGACATTCTCCACAGCTCATCAGGAAACGGGTCACCGCCTCTCTGGGCAGGAACGCATACGTCTCCGCTATCTGACACACAAACACACACCGTGTTAAACTTCACTTTAGGATTTTTTGGGACTCATTGATTAAATCCAAATTCAGAGTGTTATAGAATGCATGCTCAGAAGTGCCTTTTGTGCTTAATACATGGTCAAATGTTTTCAGATAAGAAATTATAGCAACAATTAAAAAGACAGAAAGAAAAAAAAGCATTCATTATTTATTTTATTATTTATTATTTTCATTTATTGGTATTTGATTTGGACTAGTACTTATTTAGCTGTTATTAGCTAAAATGTTACAATCTTATTTATTATAATTTTTTTAGTTTATGCAAAATGTTTATTAATTTGTGTATTTATTCATTTAAAGTTTTGCAGGGTATGTGCACAAGAAATCATTTAGCTAACGTACTTATCTGAAGTGATCCAGGTTGGTTTGTGTGTGTGTGTGTGTGTGTGTGTGTGTGTATGTGTGGTGCGATACCTTTGAACTCTGCTCCGCTGGGGCTGATGTGCATCCTCTTCTGACATTCTCCACAGCTCATCAGGAAACGGGTCACCGCCTCTCTGGGCAGGAACGCATACGTCTCCGCTATCTGACACACAAACACACACCGTGTTAAAGGATTTTTTGGGACTCATTGATTAAATCCAAATTCAGAGTGTTATAGAATGCATGCTCAGAAGTGCCTTTTGTGCTTAATACATTGTCAAATGTTTTCAGATAAGAAATTATAGCAACAATTAAAAAGACAGAAAGAAAAAAAAGCATTAATTATTTATTTTATTATTTATTATTTTCATTTATTGGTATTTGATTTGGACAAGTACTTATTTAGCTGTTATTAGCTAAAATGTTACAATCTTATTTATTATAATTTTTTTTAGTTTATGCAAAATGTTTATTAATTTGTGTATTTATTCATTTAAAGTTTTGCAGGGTATGTGCACAAGAAATCATTTAGCGGTTATTACTTAAATGTTTTATTGCCTTTTACAAGAGAAGTGCTCAAATAATCAGTAATTTTTTCTTATGTGTGTCTTCAGTCATAGTCTTCATTCATTCATACATTCATCTTAATAGCATTGGTTGTAAAGTTTAGGCAAGATGTGAAACTATTACTGGTGATTTATTGTTGGTGAATAAAACAAACGTTAAACTTCATGTAAGTGTCATACTGGTTATTTTAACTTGCATTATAATTAATTACATGTTTATGTAAACTTATTAACCTTTTCCCTCATATTTTGCATCTTATATCATAGGGGCAGAGTAACAATGTTTTATTCCCATTCTGAGCAGAAAGCTGTAGTGAGGCAGTAAAAGCAAACAGAAGAGATGATTAGTTTGCAGACAGGGTGTGAATGCTTGGATGTTTTATTACAATACTGTCATCAAGTCCAGGACTAATAATTCCAGGGGGACTATCATATTGATATCTTTACCTTCAAAGAGGTGACTTTCCCTCTCAAACACACACACATACACACACACATCTCCCTCTCACATAAAATAATTAAGTGTGTGAGAGTGCTCATAATTGTCCTTGTCAAAACATTTCTCTGTCCCACACACACACACAGTGAGATTCAAATCATGTCATGTACACAAACGAATGCAGCTAGAGCGCTGTTGCCATCTGAAATTAATATTTTTTTTTCCCTTATACATTTCATATATGTATCTTTTTTTATGTTAACCCTCTTACTTCGCGTCTGTTTAGTTTCTCCCTTCTCCACCTTTCTGCCATAAACTGGACAAAGAAATAGAGAAAGTACACCCCCACATTGAAAGTCCCTTGTGTCTCTCTAATCTCCCATGAGGCTCTAACAAACAAGCATGGGCGGCCATGGAACCACAGCTGGAGGGTATAGCATGTACGTGTTTGCATTACGAAGGCAGAAGCTGAACTAAACACACAAACCCCACTGCTGCAGTGATACAACAGCCAGAAAACCGGAGCTTTCTCCTTTCCAGCACCCTGATTCCTCCCGGAGATCCTAAGAGGGGCAGGCACACAAATCCTGATGCCCAGAGAAAAGCTCTGCTCAAGGCCCTGCCCTCCCCTCATAGACCAACAGCTGTCAAGCGTGATAGGAACAAGGAACAGTGTAGAGGGTACAATATGTGCACGTGTATAAAACATATCACAGAAATTATTAATATAACAAAACTAAAAACAAGCTTATTTATGCTTTTATTAGTAATACCTTGTATGTAAAAGATACTGACTGTAAATGCATGTGAGAGCAAACATGTACTTTTGTAACCGTCCAAGAGAGGGCAGCAGCACTGAACCTGGACCTCCTCAGCACAACCACCAGACCAGGTGAGAGCGGTCCATGTCACTCTCACTTCCCATGTTTCCATGACAGCACATGTGTGATACAGAGTTCTAAAGATGTTCACCACAGACCTAAATATATCTTCTAAATATGAGCTGATCCTCATCTCTGCCTATAACAATGCAGAGAATGAAAGAAATGCAGAATGTAAGAAAGACAGAAAGTGTAAGCAGAATAGAAATGCAGAAATACACAATACAAAAGAGAGAAAAAAGAAAGCTAGAAAGACAAAAAAACTATAAAAAGAAACAGAAATAAAAATGAAATGCAAAAACATGAACAAATTTTAAAACATGAAAAAAATATAGAAATACAATAAATTGAGAAAGAGAGAAATACAGAAAGAAAAATGTAATTTAGAAAAAAATGCAAGCAAATAAAAACAGAAAGAAAAAATCAGACTGAATTAAAAATGCAAAAAGAAAGAAAGAAAGAGAGAGAGAGAGAGAAAGAGAGAGAAAGATGCAGAAATACATAAAAAATGCCTAAAGAAAGAAATACATGAAAGAAAGAAAGAAAGATGCAGAAATACATAAATAAATGCATTAAGAAAGAAATTTATAAAGAAAAAAGAAATGCATGAAGAAAGGAATACATGAGGAAATACATAAAGAAAGAAAGAATGCAGAAATACATAAAGAAAGGAATGTGTGAAGAAAATGCATGAAGAAAGGAAGAAATGCCAAAATAAATGCAGAAAAAAATTAAAACTGCAAAAAGAAGAAAAATGCACAAATGCAAACAGAGAAGAGAAATAAAGAACGTGATTGCAGATGTATAGAAAGGGAAAAATTTAAAAAGAAAGAAATGCAAAAAGAAAGAAAGAAATGCAGAAAGAAAGAAATGCAGAAAAGAAAGGAAAAGAAAAGAAAAGAAAAAAGAAAAAAGTTCTACATAGTCTCCAGCTTTCATTTACTAGGTAATGTTGGTGTATTCTGACTGATTCACCCAAAATTCACAGAGGCCAGCAATTCTCTGCTACAAATCACACCAGGACAACACACGGCAGGAGCCGCTCGCTTCTGTTCATGAGAATCAAAGAGGAAATAAATCAAACTGACAGAGTAAGGGACACTTTAAGTGACAGACAGATAGTGCTGGTCAAAAAAGGGCCACACGGGGTATTAAATCTGAACTATACGAGTCCATAAACATACTTCCATGTCTGATCAGAGACTATGAGAAAGAAGTTCCTTGCTTTCCTCACCGCTTTATATGTTTTCTTCTGTCCGGCGTGTTTGGGTGCTTTGGCCGGGTCAGAGCTGATCTCCACGTGCATGGCATAGATGATGTCATAGAAGTCCTCCACCATAGCGACCCTTTTGAGAAAGGAGTTCTCCGGCCCCGAGCCCCCGTCCACACACTGAAATCACACAAAAAAATAGACTTATTTCATATACTTAAGCAATGTTACACAAGCAAAAATTATGTTATGCTTTATTATACCACTGACGGTGTATTATCTGACGGACTGACAAACACATTTTCAAGTCAAATAGAGATTATCACAGCACATAATTCTATGCTGTAAAACAACAGTATTTTGGTAATATGATTAGATATGCCCATTTTATATTTTAAATATATTTCCTTTGTAAAATGATTTTTACTTTGTTCAACAGGGTTAATTTATTTACCTATTTTGACATTAAAATAGTCCTATCATGACAAGATTTTAACATGGTAATGGATATGACAATAATGTTAATGTATTTGGTCTTGGCGAAATAGATCTGCTACGCTGCAGCTGAACTAAACACACAAACCCCACTGCTGCAGTGATACAACAGCCAGAAAACCGGAGCTTTCTCCTTTCCAGCACCCTGATTCCTCCCGGAGATCCTAAGAGGGGCAGGCACACAAATCCTGATGCCCAGAGAAAAGCTCTGCTCAAGGCCCTGCCCTCCCCTCATAGACCAACAGCTGTCAAGCGTGATAGGAACAAGGAACAGTGTAGAGGGTACAATATGTGCACGTGTATAAAACATATCACAGAAATTATTAATATAACAAAACTAAAAACAAGTTTATTTATGCTTTTATTAGTAATACCTTGTATGTAAAAGATACTGACTGTAAATGCATGTGAGAGCAAACATGTACTTTTGTAACCGTCCAAGAGAGGGCAGCAGCACTGAACCTGGACTTCCTCAGCACAACCACCAGACCAGGTGCGAAAGGACCATGTCACTCTCACTTCCCATGTTTCCATGACAGCACATGTGTGATACAGAGTTCTAAAGATGTTCACCACAGACCTAAATATATCTTCTAAATATGAGCTGATCCTCATCTCTGCCTATAACAATGCAGAGAATGAAAGAAATGCAGAATGTAAGAAAGACAGAAAGTGTAAGCAGAATAGAAATGCAGAAATACACAATACAAAAGAGAGAAAAAAGAAAGCTAGAAAGACAAAAAAACTATAAAAAGAAACAGAAATAAAAATGAAATGCAAAAACATGAACAAATTTTAAAACATGAAAAAAATATAGAAATGCAATAAATTGAGAAAGAGAGAAATACAGAAAGAAAAATGTAATTTAGAAAAAAATGCAAGCAAATAAAAACAGAAAGAAAAAATCAGACTGAATTAAAAATGCAAAAAGAAAGAAAGAAAGAGAGAGAGAGAGAGAAAGAGAGAGAAAGATGCAGAAATACATAAAAAAATGCCTAAAGAAAGAAATACATGAAAGAAAGAAAGAAAGATGCAGAAATACATAAATAAATGCATTAAGAAAGAAATTTATAAAGAAAAAAGAAATGCATGAAGAAAGGAATACATGAGGAAATACATAAAGAAAGAAAGAATGCAGAAATACATAAAGAAAGGAATGTGTGAAGAAAATGCATGAAGAAAGGAAGAAATGCCAAAATAAATGCAGAAAAAAATTAAAACTGCAAAAAGAAGAAAAATGCACAAATGCAAACAGAGAAGAGAAATAAAGAACGTGATTGCAGATGTATAGAAAGGGAAAAATTTAAAAAGAAAGAAATGCAAAAAGAAAGAAAGAAATGCAGAAAGAAAGAAATGCAGAAAAGAAAGGAAAAGAAAAGAAAAGAAAAAAGAAAAAAGTTCTACATAGTCTCCAGCTTTCATTTACTAGGTAATGTTGGTGTATTCTGACTGATTCACCCAAAATTCACAGAGGCCAGCAATTCTCTGCTACAAATCACACCAGGACAACACACGGCAGGAGCCGCTCGCTTCTGTTCATGAGAATCAAAGAGGAAATAAATCAAACTGACAGAGTAAGGGACACTTTAAGTGACAGACAGATAGTGCTGGTCAAAAAAGGGCCACACGGGGTATTAAATCTGAACTATACGAGTCCATAAACATACTTCCATGTCTGATCAGAGACTATGAGAAAGAAGTTCCTTGCTTTCCTCACCGCTTTATATGTTTTCTTCTGTCCGGCGTGTTTGGGTGCTTTGGCCGGGTCAGAGCTGATCTCCACGTGCATGGCATAGATGATGTCATAGAAGTCCTCCACCATAGCGACCCTTTTGAGAAAGGAGTTCTCCGGCCCCGAGCCCCCGTCCACACACTGAAATCACACAAAAAAATAGACTTATTTCATATACTTAAGCAATGTTACACAAGCAAAAATTATGTTATGCTTTATTATACCACTGACGGTGTATTATCTGACGGACTGACAAACACATTTTCAAGTCAAATAGAGATTATCACAGCACATAATTCTATGCTGTAAAACAACAGTATTTTGGTAATATGATTAGATATGCCCATTTTATATTTTAAATATATTTCCTTTGTAAAATGATTTTTACTTTGTTCAACAGGGTTAATTTATTGACCTATTTTGACATTAAAATAGTCCTATCATGACAAGATTTTAACATGGTAATGGATATGACAATTATGTTAATGTATTTGGTCTTGGCGAAATAGATCTGCTACGCTGCTGCTGTTGGTTATTGCTGTTGTTTTCGAGTATTGCTGCTGCTGCTGCTGCTGCAAAGCATGTACAGGAACTTGCTACTGCCGATACATGACGATACAGTGCTGTGAAGACATACTGCTGCTGCACAAATAGCATATATCAGCGGTTCTCAATTCCAGTCCTCGTGCCCCCCAACCCCCCGCACATTTTGTGTGCATCTCTTACCGCTTCAGACGTTTTTTCTATTCGAACGTAAGTGCCCTGCAAAGTGGACATCACAGGATGTTCTGCCATGATCCCAGTTCGAAGCGATATGTTCCATTTAAAGGTCATTAAAGTGTATGAGAATTTAAATAGTACGTGAATTTAAATAGTATTTATTTACAGAGGCATTTATGTCACACTTCACACTCTAGTAAGTTTCATCTGTGTGTGAAGATGCTGCAGGCAGTGGCGTAGCGCAAATATATGAATGAATGTTCAGAAGAAGTAAACTTCAATGTATTTCCCCTGCTCAGGGTATAGGAAGCAAAGAACAAATTGTAGGGAACATGTCAATCGGAACACAGTTCATGCACAGAGCTCACTTCTAATGAGCTGGTTATCTAAATCAGGTGTGTTAACTAAGGACTGTGAGGACTGGAATTGAGAACCGCTGGCATATATAATAAACTGTAGCAGATCTATACAGGTGGAGCTGGGGGAGGTGGAGGGTTTCAGAGGAACTCTAAAAGCACGCTGTGAACTGCTCTAGTGAATGCTGACCAGCCATTTAAATGTAAAGCAGTAAGCTCATTGGCTGTGTATGTAACATGAACCAATCAGCTTGTACCAAGCAGTTTAACACTGTGAATATCATTAGTTTGCGTTAAGGACCCATCAGTCTGTGCTATCTAGAGTTTCATGACAGAACTTGACATTTTCATTCTGTTCAGTGTGACTGGTTGAAATTACAGTGCCAGAACAGGTGTGTGTGTTCAATACCAGACTCGTTTAGCAGTAAATGATAGAAAAAGAGTTTAATGGCTAATTTATTTATGAATACAATTTAGATGGGATATTTGCAAAGCGGAATTTAATAATCACTGAAGCACAAAATATCACCTACTCTATGAGACCAGCACTACTGTCACCTGATATGGGCTAGTGGCAAAAACATAATCTGTGTCTTTTTTTATAGGTGCATATAGTTTAAAAAAAATTATAATTTTTTAATATTTTTTTATTTTTACATGAGTCAAAATGAAATTAAATTGAAATTTTTGGTATCACTTTAGTATAGGGACCAATTCTCAATATTAACTATTAATTAGCATGCCTATTATTAACACATTAGTTGTTTATTAGTACTTATAAAGCACATATTCTGCATGACCATATTCTACATCCCCAATCCTACCCAATACCTAAACTTAACAACTACCTTGCCAACTATTAATAAATAGGAAATTAGGAGTTTGAGGCAAAAGTTGTCGTTAATAGTTTGTTATTAGTGAGAATTGGACCTTAAAATGAAGAGTGACCAAATTTTCTGTGCATTTCTTTCTTTATTCAGTCGTAAATAAATTAAAGCTGCAGTTCTATAGAGTTTTGCCTCTTTGTCACCATCTCTGTTTGAAATCTGCAATTGCAGTTATTTGTGGAGTTACTTTCTTTACGTGGGTTGTGCATCGGCACGGCTCCTCAGCATGGATGAATACTCCTCAATGTTTTGTTTTGTCCTTGTTCTCAAAATGTTAATGCTCTACACGAGCCCAGCCAAGGAATAGGGGTCTTATCTAGCAAAAATGATCAGTCATTTTATAAAAAAAATAAAACATATACTTCTTAACCACAAATGTTCATCTTTGAAGCTTTGAAGCTGCATTGAAACTGCAATTTTGACCTTCAACCCATTGAAGTCCACTATATGGTGAAAAATCCTGGAATGTTTTCCTCAAAAACCTCAATTTCTTTTTGACTTACAAAAAAAAGACATGAACATCTTGGATGACATGGGGGTTAGTAAATTATCAGGAAATTTTTAATTCTGGAGTGAACTAATCCTTTAAAAAGGCTAGCTAAAAATAAATTCTGCAGTACAGAGAAACTGCAAAAGCTCTGATTCTCAGAGGGACTTTTAAGAGTGCTGAAAGAGGAATTCTGGGTAGAGTCTCACCTCTCCCATATGAGGAGCAGCGCTGGAGAGACAAGATATTTTCCTCAAGGGTACAGAGTCTGATCATGGCAGACACAGACGACAGACACAATACACTCAAAATAAGCACAGAACAAACATCTGAGAAGATTTTGCCTGTATTATTGCAAAAAAGACACTAACTTGATTTTAAAAAACATTGCCATGGATAAACAGGATCATGGTTCAATGATGTCATCTGATACTGAGCTATGATATATACACTGTATATCAGGGTGATATAGATATATATATATATAGATATAGATATACAGGGTGCGATTTGTGAACAAACCAGAGGGGGGGATGTTTTGGAAAAAAAACTTACTTTTTTCCCCTTTAAAATATATCACAGATCACAGCAATAAATATATAGATCATTTTTGACACCTGTTACAAATAACAATTTTTACAATAAATATTCTGATTTGACCTTGAGGTTAGATAGCTTCAATATTTGACCACTATTTATGATAATACTTGGTTACAGTGACACTAGTAGTTCTCATTTCTGCCAGGAATGCAAAATCAATCGGGAGTTAATGATATTTTGATCAGAATAACGAGACACTGTTAATTTTCATTTGCTTCCATATTTTTTATCAGTGCTTCGCTACACAACATACAAACTTTACTCCAAAAGTGTGCACATTTGGCTATGTATTCACACGTTTACCTCATATTTCTTTAAATAGAATAGAACCATAATTTCTTAATGACTCGCAGAAAGACGATTCTCTGCCGATCCATCAGTCAATATTGCATGATCATAATTCCCACATTAAGGTGACGGTAAACTTCTGCGTTCTGTCTCATAATACATTTATGCGTCAGTTTATTTACAATATCTGCATTAGGTCACAATAGAGAGAGTTCTGAGCAAAAACATATTAAAATGTGTATTAATGTCATACTATAACAAATAGCGCACTGACTTTCTGAAAAGCGCTGTATGGATTGAGGCGCGTGAACCAGGATCACGAAACCCAGACGCTCTCTATTAAGCAGGAGGAGCGCTGACAGTTAAAGTCCATTTCTGATTTTATTGTTGTTTGTATTGTCATGTTGCAGTATTTTACTTGCTAGTGTTTTAAAAAATATTTTTACTTTTGGTATTCTATATGCTTTGTTGATGGTTGGTGGAGCATCACCCGGGGGGATATTTTTTTTTCCCACTGGGGATAAATATAATTCAGCATTATATGGCATATATATATATATATGGCATTATCATGGCCTTTTGTGTATTAAGTATGACAAATATATATATATATAGCCCCTTCATACTTTAAAAGTAATGAGAAACGTATTTCACACATTATATTTGTTTAGCACGGCATCAGGTTTAAAGCAGTAAATGGTAGTTTTGGGATCCAGTTCCCATCGGAGGGCCAGCCTCGTTACCACGGTAACCGATGCCAGCCTCTTGGGTAGGTATGTGGGGCAGCGGGGTCATGTGACACACAGAACCTCCAAGTCAAAGTTGGACTAGCTAACTCAAATCACCATCTGCATCTTCTATTCTTCTCATCGCCCGTGTCACATGCAGTGATGCTCTTTGCCTCCACCACATCCCCCACTCAGTCCTCTCCGCCACCTACTACAGGGCCACGGGGTTACCATGGCAGCAAGGGTGTATCGGCAAAACAGCATCTCAAAGACTCCCATCATTTTACTTTTAATGATAACTTATATTCCACTCTCAAATCATCACGTTATGGTATAAGAATAGTTCTACACTAAACATGAAACTACGCGCTCTGACACGCGGTGAGCCTCTGCAGTAATGTGACACACGCTCACACGTTTACTGCTGGATTCTACTCCACTACATTAACTTTAGGAGATAGGACACGTGTGCCAGGCTCTGCCAATGTGTGTGTGTTAGAGATTCATGCTGCTGTAGCATGATGCCGCCCCGGCCTTCAACCCCCCTTTTCCCAGCGTTGCGGGGCACATCAGCGGCCTGGGACGATAGTGTGTGTGACAGCAGCAGCCCAACAACAAGCGCCAATGTGGGACACAGGAAGGAGGGGGTCAGGGCAGCACCTTCAGGCGCAGCAGACAGGACACTCGCGCATGCCCGTACTAATACACAGGGCGCACCTCAAGGCATTGAGGATAGGACAGAGAAAGTTCCCCCTTCCCCCACCGCCTGCACGGGGTCAAAGTCACCGAACCCTGATAGGGTAAAAGCAGGCTGTCCTGCACAACAAGCTCACAGCCCGATATTAGCATTTTCTTTGTGCCACTGCAACATAGCATCACATGCATGGATATAAATCAAGTGCAATTTTATTGCCTCAAAAATGAAGATACAATGGTTGTCAAAAACCTAGGTGGGCAGTCCATCATACCTAGTGGAAGTTTAGGTTTCTGTGTTCTGAGATGCCTTCATCTGGTGGATTTTTTGAAGGCAGCATAAATGCATCCTTCACTCTCTGTGATATCCCACAGCGTATGGTTGGAAGAACAAAAATGGTATATGATGGAATGGTTGAAAATAGCAAATTAATTTATAGATGTGCATTTTTTCAACCAATAAATAAATACTGTTGTTATTTATATATTTGCTGAACAATGTTCATCAAAAAGGCAGCGTGCACAATCAAGCTCAGTATTTTGAACAGTATTTAGGGTGTACATTTTTTCGACTTTTGGTAGATGCTAGCCAAATGTTAACATAAGGTGTGGTCACATTTATCACCACTTCATTTCATGAGTAAAACCCAGTCATTTCAATGGGAATCTGGGTGATTGGGAGTTTTAGGTAAAGCTGAAAAATTTCCTCACAGATATTTCACTCAGGATCAAGTTGGTGACCAACAGAAAGCTGCTTGCTTTGAAAGTGCTTTACATATTCTACACTACTGACAAGTGACAACTGACAATGAACCTGTTTTTCCTGCAAAAATTTTGCTTAAATTTCACTAATGTGACCACAAGAAATGAAAGTAACTACAGAAAATTTCTTCAGTATCGTGACATACATCCAAGAGAAACGAAATATCAAACAAACAAACAAAAGTAGGGGACTTGATTCAATCCTTTGTTTGTTGACTGGATGGATATGAATGCGAGTTTATGGTAGGGTTAGGCAATATGTCCAAAATCTTATATCATGATATGAGTAATATTATTTCACGGTAACGATATATAATCACAATACATTTATTTTTGCTATAGAATATCATAGAAATTTCATAATTCTTTGATATAAACACTAAAGCTCACTTGAAGACAAGTGGACAGTCAGCGATTAAATAATAAGAAACTACTTACAAGCAATAGGACAAAAAACTACAGTAGAACAAATAAATAGGGAATGCTAATTACATTGTATAAAGTAATCAAATGAATAAAAACACTGCATATTCTTCACTTTATAAATTAAATATATATTTCTTATTAAAGTTACAAAAGTGATTTAATTAAGAGCAGTGAGAGATTTTTTATCTTTTGTTGTTTGATTAACATAAATGACAGACAGCAGGAATATTAGACTGCTGTCACTTTAAGAGCTGCCCTGATCTAATATACTGTTACACATATGTTTTCTTTCTCAGCTGTCTGCTTTCACTTGCAAAGATGGCCATTTTGACACATACAAGTATGTATATTTAACCATTTAAGGCCTATAAAGCTGCAAAAATAACTGAGTTCAATACTCCCGCACTCTATGAGCATCATCTCCACGTGGGTATTTTAATTAATAATTACAAGTTCCTAAAATAAATAAGCAAATAAAAAGATACGCATGAATGAATCATTCATGATGAGATCAATGACATGCATTTAAAAAAATAGAAAGGTGAATTTAGGGTGAATTTTCAGACTTTAAAATATATATTTATAAAAAAATATTACCCACAGTGCATCACTTTTATATTGTTAGGCAGTTTGAACATTTCCATGATTTTTGTGCTGTTTTTGTGCACATTTTGTAGCTAGAACATTGCTCCGTTTCCATTAACAGACCGGGCAGGAGGGCAACATTTCTGACACAGTGAAAAACTGCCCGAAATGAGCAGATTAACAAAATGAGCGAGGGGAATTATTCCTTCACTCCACTCTACCTCCACCTCCATAAGCGGATGCTTGTGCGGTTTTTAAACCCTCACACTTTTCTACCTCCCCCATTCCCTTAATTACTCACATACCCCCCTCTATGAACACCTCTAACCTAGAACCTCACTGTCTTTCTCCCTCACTCCATCTCTCCTCTGCTCTTCCAGGCCCCTTGTTCCTTCCAGCAGCACCGGATAATTACAGCTTTCCCTCTTTCGCTTTTAATCTCTCCCTCAACACTCTCTCCTTTCTGCTACTCTGTTTCTCTCTTGTTTCCACTCCCAGGTCCCGGACCAAACAGCCCTGTTGCTAGGAGACAAGCTGGGTCGGAGCAGGAGCGGCAGCGACGGCAGCTCCCCCACATCTCCGCCTCTCTGGAAACAAGGGATGGAGGGATGGTGGAAGAGTTCAGTGGAGGGGAGAAGCCCTTCAGACATGTGTGCTCAGCCAAAAGGAAGAGACAGACACCGACCCCCCACCGACATACAGAAGTCCAAACAAACAATAATGACAAAAAATGCAAAAATTCACAAAGAACTTGCACACCTGCACAACATGCCGAGCTCGGCATGGCGAATTCAGGGCGGAAAATCTGCTGATAGCGACATAAACATTTACGGTACTGAAATATGGCAGACGGGGGGGCCTGGCTGGACCTGACTGTCCTAATTTTCAACAACAGGTCAGTACCCTCTCCAGGATGAGTGCTTTATGTTTTGGCACACATCCAGAGGGCAGAATTGCTTCAAGTAAATCTATAGTTTTAAGGACGTTTCAATGTTTTTACCAGAAAAGAGAACAACAACAAAAAAAAACTATGGAAATGAGAGGGAATGTGCGACATGAGGGGCATGAAGAGGGATTTATCTTGCGTGGAGAGATGGACAGGATCGAGTGGGAGTGAAATGAGTTTGACTGGGTTAGTGCTAATTGTGACAGGCGGTCACAGTTTATGGGCTAAACTTGGCAAACGGCTGCGTAGATAACCAAACTGATGGCTAAATGATGGAGTCTGTGTGTGTTCATGAGACTAACAAGAGAGCAAGAGGGTAAGATCGCACACGTATTCACATGTTCCAAAGCCTTGTGAGCATCCCACAGAGGCAGCACTTTTTAAGGCATCGTTGGCAAGCTCCTGACATGAAGACCGTTCCAAAAAGTAGCAAACTTAATTATGCAGCCTCCTAAGATACTTTGGTTTGGCCAAATATTAAGGCAGCATGTATCCTTTACTGAGAAAGTAATCAGAGAATGCATTGCAGCAAACTCCTAATACTTGTTGATTTAAATAAACTATATTTTATTGAAAAGTACCAATAAAATAAATAAATCTAATGAATTTTTTTTACAATTTTACCCAAATTGTGCTGCATTGTTATACTTATTAAAGCATTACGCCAGTAGCTTAGTAATATATTAATGCCAAACTACCATTCAAAAGTGCAAGGTCAGTAAGAGTTTTATTTTTAAGAAATTAATACTTTTATTCATCAAGCATGCATTAAATTGATCAAAAGTGATAGTAAAGACATTTATAATGTAACAAAAGATTTTGCAGCTTCACATTGGTCAATACTGTATATTTGCGTATTCAAAGTGCAACAAACTTGAATCTGCATTGGGAAATGTTTCGCCTCGTGTTCCTCGTGAGAAGTTCCAAACTGGTGGATTTCTATTGAGATAACAGCATTTTGCCCACAATATTTCACCATACAAAGACAAATGTGGCATCACCCTTAGACTGATTTATGAAGGATCATGTGACACCAGAGACTGCTGAAAAGTCAGCTTTGTCATCACAGGAACAAATTACAAGTTTTGAACGGCAGTATTTTTTGTATTTTTTAGTATTATTTTATAGAAAAATATATATATAATTGAATTAAAAATATTAACAGATTTGTTTTAGTATTTCTGTATATATATATATATATATATATATATATATATATATATATATATAGTGGGTACGGAAAGTATTCAGACCCCCTTAAAACTCTATATTCATAATTCTCTCTATATATATATATATATATATATATATATATATATATATATATATATATATCTTTCCTAGCCTTGCATAAGGAGTGCCATTTATGTTGCAATTTGTGTCACTTGTGAGGTTCAAATATCAGTTATGGATGCTGTCTTAAGGTTTGTTTGCATTAGCAAAAAAAGTATAATGTCAATATTGTAGCTATAAATCAAAGCCAACACAGAAGTCAATTTAAAACCAAATAGCTTTCTGAATGGGGAACTTTTTCAGCCTCATGCCAAAATCCCCAATTTTTGGATTCCTTTTGGAATGCCAGGATTTCGCTTATGAAACTTCGGCAAACAACGGATAAATGTGACTGCACCTTTAGAAGACAGCTGCCTATGTAGGCCGTAGTCATTGGTGCATCTCTCTAGCTTTTAGACCTACTATCTCTTGATCTGCCCTCTCTCAGTCCCATAAGGCTTTTCACCCAACTTCCTTTTTCTGTCTCTCCTTTCTCTCCTCTCCTTATGGCTTTGTCGTCTTCTATCAGGTAAAGCGCGTGATTAGTTTGCTCGATGGAGTGCTGTGTATTCTGTTGGTGAAGTGCATTGACGTTGTATGTTTTGGCCATATTAACTCATGGGGCATGAGCTGTGTTTGTTTTGAAATAAGATTGGACACACACTTGGGGTTACACTGCTCCATTAGGATTTATAGGGGACTCAAACGCACACACCTGAGTGAATGCATATGCAGAGTGAATGATAATGCACTGCAAATGACAGTGTAGCGATAAGGCACACTGTAACTCAGAGCCCGGAGCCAATTAAAACATTGTTAATTTATCCTGCTCTAGAGCACCGAGACTCTTCACCATGGCAACCGCAGGAATGCAGGGAGACTGTTGATTAACATACATTTTTTTCCCCTACAAAAAGCCATGTCAGTGTGCATCACAATTTGTGTACTTTAGCACTATTCTACTGTATGTCAAAATAGTGTGAGTAGCGTGTTCACACTGAAAATTCCAAAAAGAAAAAGTGCACTTCAAAAATGAGGATGATTCACTTAACCAAAAAAAAAATTTAAACATTTCATGCACTCAATTGTCGCAGCTTTCCTTACAAAGCAGAAGGGGCGGGGCTATCAGTATCTGATGCGGGATGACAAAATAACCTTATAAAATGTAACTAGATGTTATATAGTGTATAGTGCTTCATTTGGGACACAACTACTTTGTGAATTTTGTGAAATGTAAATTTTTTTTAGAACACCATTGTGTTCTACAACAATAAAATGCAAAATAATAATCAAGCCAAAGATAAGAATAAGAATAATGATTATAACACTACCTTTAGACTCTCTTATATGGCAAAGAAAATAACTTAATTCGGATTTGGAAAATTTGGGGCAAACAACATAAAAAATATTTAAATGTTAAGCATGTCGTCTTTGCACTAAACAGACAGAGATATGACTTCACAAATGTGACTTTTTATCTTCCTATATAATAAATAAAGCCACTTTATGAGACAAAGGCCCGGTTTCACAAACAGGGCTTAGCTTAAGCCAGGACTAGACCTTAGTTAAATTAAGATATTTAAGCAACTTTTACAAAAATGGCTTAGAAGAAAACATTACAAGTGTGCATCTTGACACAGAACAATGACACTGACATATTTTAAGATATGTCAGAGCAAGATATTTTCAGTTGAGACAGCTCAAACATGCATTTTAGTCTGGGACTAGCTTAAGCCCTGTCTGTGAAACCAGGGGGAAAAGTCACACTGTGAGATATAAAATTGCACATTTATTTCCTGAAGTGTGATGCTGTAATCTCACAGTGTGGTATTATTTTTTATTTTAAACTTTCTCACAATTACCTTTTTTCTGAGGTGGAAATTGGTTATTTAATGTCTAAACCAAATGTACAACCTTCAGCTTAATCAGCTTCATTTTTATCGTCCTCCACTTTGTAAATATCTGCAACATCCGCATTGAAAAACTCGTAATGTTTGGCCACTGAAGATCAGTTACTATAAGCGTACAAAAGTGCTCGCTGTTCTCTACATTATCACTGCATCAGTTATTTCTGAACTCGGTACCTCCAGTAGTTTCTGTCACATAATATTAATCTCCTTCTAGTTAACAGGAAAATTAGACTTATTTCATTTCTCTGTTCACGGGCGATAAATGAAACTAATAATTTTGGCCTGTGATTAGCTCCCTCCAGCTGTGTGTGTGTCTGTGTGTCTGTGTGTTTCTGTTAGACTTCCAGGGTGGTGGAACGACACTTCCTCTTTTCTCTAATTCATAAATAATCACTCTCTCAGTCTCATATCTGTCCTCACGGCTGCACAGCTGAATCTACAGCCACAGATATGGCTGGCCTCCTGGGGAAACCAAATTATAGACCGTCCTCCAAATGAAAGGCGTGGTTTTGTGTGAAGACATGAACCTTGTGAATACCCCATGAATATTCAGGACGAGTCACTCTATTTGCAGGTATCAAAAGTAGCTTCACACCGACTTTATTAAAATCAATTAGTTCCACTATGACAGAGAGTTCTCTCTTCTAATCTCTCATTCCACACACACAGCCTTAGTGTCAATGTCATGAGATAGGTCTATTAGCGGTGCATGCTGAAGCTAATGCTGGTGATCTTCCAGCCTGGTCACAGCTGGTTTGCAGGCTGGTTTTGAGCACTTCTTTAGCTGGTCAGGCTGGGAGACCAGCAGCTAAAACCAGCTGAATACCAGCTTGGCCAGGCTAAAAATAATGACTTTATTCAACAATTTCTTCTCTTTATTCAAGAAACTGTTGAATAAAGTTGTTATTTTTATTTTCTTTGTGCACAAAAAGTATTCTCGTAGCTTCATAAAATTACGGTTGAACCACTGATGTCACATGGACTATTTTAATGATGTCCTTCCTACCTTTCTTGGTCTTGAATGTGGTAGTTGCGTTGCTGTCTATGCAGAGTCACCATGTTAATCAGAGGTTTTGTTCTAACTAGCCGCGACGGTGACACATTACATTTCTATTTTAGAAACGTTTTCTATTTCCGCGACGTTGTGAAGACATGAACCTTGTGAATACCCCATGAATATTCAGGACGAGTCACTCTATTTGCAGGTATCAAAAGTAGCTTCACACCGACTTTATTAAAATCAATTAGTTCCACTATGACAGAGAGTTCTCTCTTCTAATCTCTCATTCCACACACACAGCCTTAGTGTCAATGTCATGAGATAGGTCTATTAGCGGTGCATGCTGAAGCTAATGCTGGTGATCTTCCAGCCTGGTCACAGCTGGTTTGCAGGCTGGTTTTGAGCACTTCTTTAGCTGGTCAGGCTGGGTACTGGGTAAAACCAGCTGAATACCAGCTTGGCCAGGCTAAAAATAATGACTTTATTCAACAATTTCTTCTCTTTATTCAAGAAACTGTTGAATAAAGTTGTTATTTTTATTTTCTTTGTGCACAAAAAGTATTCTCGTAGCTTCATAAAATTACGGTTGAACCACTGATGTCACATGGACTATTTTAATGATGTCCTTCCTACCTTTCTTGGTCTTGAATGTGGTAGTTGCGTTGCTGTCTATGCAGAGTCACCATGTTAATCAGAGGTTTTGTTCTAACTAGCCGCGACGGTGACACATTACATTTCTATTTTAGAAACGTTTTCTATTTCCGCGACGTTGCGGCTGGAACAACAACACACAAACTATATGACAGTAGATATTCTCAGGTGATTATGTGCTTTATTCTTAAAAATTAATTAAAGCAAACACGTATGTTAAAACTGTCAACTCAATGCGAACCAACGAGCACATTCCGTAACAAAGATGGAATCAGACACTATGTACATTTAAAGATGTTAAAAAGGTTTAATATTTATGAATTAGATTATAAACCTATCCATTTCATTGCAAGTAGCCTACAGTGCACTTCCAGAGAGAGCCCACTTACACATGATTTTGATTGGCTGTGATATTTGATTGATTCTGTCGCGTCACGTTGTCACGTCGCATCTGGTGTGTGGACACCCAAATTGCTTGTCGGTGGAATCTTGTCGCATCTTGTGTAGTTTGGACACGGTGTTATGGGCTTGGAACAACATGAGGGTGAGGAATTAATGACAGAATTTTTATTTTTGGGTAAACTATCCCTTTAAGGTACTAATATGCACCTTTTAGGGGTAAATAAGATGCAAAGGTGTACCTTTTGAAAAGGTATCACCTCAATGACAGCTTTTGTACCTTACTACCCTATCGACACCCTACACACTTTAGAAACAGCATAGTAATGCTCTACCATTGCCCTAACATCTTAGTTTCAGGTGAGCAAACACCACTGGCATTGTCTTCAAATAGAGTTTGCTGAATTGTGTGACATTCTGTTACCTGTAGGAGCTCTTAATGAAGTCCCGCAGAGAAGAGGACATAAGTGTGTGTACACTAGAGGACACACTAACCACTAGCTGCCCTGCAAACATGCGTATGGCCCCTTCTGCAGCAGCACAACACTCTCTGTTCCAATGCATTCATCTTTTTATCAGCTTCTGCCCTCTCCTCTCATCCCCCTCATTCCCTCCCTGTTCCTCTGCTCCTGTTAGCCTGAACACTCACTACCACAATTACCGCCGGAGCTACATCTACAGCTGCTCAACTAGCAGAGGGGGGTCAGGACCGCCGCGTGTGTGTGCCAGTGGTAATCTGAGGGAAAGAGGAGAGGACGGCGAGAGAGAGATGTTTTCTCTCGTTGTTGTGAAGCCAAATAAACCAAGAGCTCTTGATGAGCAGTCATCGGATGTGACAAACTCTTGCTCTTTACTTGCTCTGAATGATTAACCACTCAGATCATTGTCCTTATACAACACCTAAACCAACTAACACACAGGCACTAATCTTACCAGCTGCTCCCCTACACCTGCTTTTTGTGTGTGTATGTGTAAGAGTGTGTAAGAGATATTTGAGCCCCAGGTAACAGCGACTGGGGGGGTAGGGGGTGTTGCAAGGTAGATCATCTTTGGTGTCCACATGAAAGAGGAAGAGCTGCACTGAAAAAGAAAAATGAAGTTTGCTTTATTTTTGACAAAGACACTCATGTTTGTCAAATTAGCAGATCAATTCAAGTTCTCTTGCTCACATGACCTGGTCACAATTACATGAAAGTGTCTTGCACTTCGATTCTTAGGTAAATTTTGGCCAATGAGATAAGCAGATAAATATTTTTACCATATGGCTGATAACTGATAAATGGCAGATAATAAAATTATATACTATTTTCTATAAATAAATTCAAAATAAAACTAAAAACTAAAATCTGTAATTTTAGATGTTACAAGTGAATTTAGGCATCACAAAATTATAATATATAGTATGAAAAATGAATAGTATGAATTTGTTAAGGAATACAATTAACAGTGATTAGGGTTAACTGAAATTAAGCTGAAATAAAATATAAATATTAGATTAAATAACATTAAAAAACAACTGAAAAAAAAGAGTTGAAGTACTAGAACTACTAAAACTGAAATAAAAATGTATTTAAAGCGGAGCAGAAATATAAAAGTGACAAAAGCATGTAACTGAACTACTAAAATAAATTTTCAACTAAAGTTAAAATAAATAATACTAAAATAACACTGACAGTGATTACATTATTAGTGTTTTTAAAGAGGAACTTTTAAAGATTAGCTTTAGATGAAAAATATATAGAGAGATGTAAAAAATAGAGCAAATGACCAAAAACACGTACTGACTGATACCAATAAATAAAAACAAAATGTCTGACCAACACGGTACCAATATATTGTGTATTCCAATTCATCAGACAACAATTTGTGACTTTCAAAAGTCTGTTTGAAGAGAGAACTGACATATAAAGTCTAAAAAAAATCATTATTTTAAAAAAATTATTACACAATTCTTTTTTCAAAACAGCTAGACGGAACGCAACTGAATGGAAAAGAACAGAGGGTCCTTGAGATGCTCATGGCACAAAATGCCCATCCCTAATCAGAAATCACTGCAACTGCATGTTCTCTTCTCTACACCTGCACATGGCTGACCACAAACACAAACAACCACCAAACACTCCCACCCAGTGTGTGCCGAGGGAGGGGCTTTCAGTAATACAGAATAATTTAGCTCAGCGTTTGGGGCTCCTTTAGGGCACTGAGATGAATGGACTGATAAAACAGGCCGTCCCAGTTGAGATGCTCCCTTAGGCGGAGCAGAGACTACACACATACAACTGAGGACAGAGTGAGCTATATTTTACACATATTTGAGTTAGTGAGTTGGCGGTCTTTATTGAACACGATGCAATAAACTGCAGTGTACCACAAAAACAAATATAGCAAGAATCATCTTTCTGTTGAGTCCTCACAGGTACATGCACAAACTCTAGTCTGATTCGTTCTATGAGCTCATTCTTTTTAGTGAATCAAAACCATACAGAATGACAAGTGAAGCTGAATTCCCTAAATGAATGACTCTTAAGGGCTGTTCACACCAAGGATGATAATAATGACAATAATGACACAGAGGAATCGCTTTCAGAACAATCTTTTCCAGCTGATGAACAATAAAAACACTAACAGCCAATCAGAAACCACTGGACTTTAAAGAGCTTGAGCATTTAAAAGGTTAGTTCACCCAAAAATGAAAAGTTGCCTGTATTTTACTCACCCTCAAAGCATCCTAGGTGTATGTGACTTTCTTCTTTCAGACGAATCCAATCGGGGTTATATTAAAAATTTTCCTGGCTCTTCCAAGCCTTGCAATGGGGGTAAGCGGGTGTTGTTTGTCAACAGTTCAGAAGACGTGAAATAAAGTGCTTCCGGGGGGTGAATAAAGGCCTCCTGTAGCGAATCCATGCATTTTTTGTAAGATAAATATCCATATTTCAAACGTAATAAACACTTTTTTCTCACTTCCACTGACTGTCATACACGGAAGACGTTCCGGCGGAAGACGTAAGACGTAAGACGTCGACGTAGCGTGATAAGTGACGAATGTTTTGCAAAACAAAACAAAACGCCGGTCACGAATTAGAAGTACAAAATGAGGATTTGTAAAGAAAAATGTCAGAGGATTTCGATATAAACCAAGAGGAGACTGATCTTCCTTTGCTAAAGTAAGGAAACTTTGTTTCCTTTGCTCCTGCATTTCTCAGAGGCGCGTGCACGACGCCTACGTACTACGTCATCCGCCTGAACGTCTTCCGCGTATGACAGTCAGCTGAAGTGAGAAAAAAGTGTTTATTACATTTGAAATATGGATATTTATCTTACAAAAAATGCATGGATTCGCTACAGGAGGCCTTTATTCACCCCCCGGAGCCGTGTGAGGGAAGTTTTATTACGGATGCACGCACTTTATTTCACGTCATCTGAACTGTTGACAACCAACATCCGCTTACCCCCATTGAAAGGCTTGGAGGGGCCAGGACAATTTTTTATGTAATTCCGATTGGATTCGTCTGAAAGAAGAAAGTCACATACACCTAGGATGTTTTGAGGGCGAGTAAAACACAGGCTAATTTTCATTTTTGGGTGAACTAACCCTTTAAGGTGGCAGATGACAAAACTTAAAGGGAACGGGCCCTTTATGAGCCTGTGTTTTAGTGAATCAAAAACATACAATGTAACAAGAGAATTCCAATTCCCAAAATAAGTGAATCTTACAAGTCATGAACAACGAGTTTGAATCATTTTGAAACATTTCTCCGTATAATTTACAAAAATTCAGTCACGTTTAAGTGTGTAATTGTCCAAATACTTTTTAGGGCCAATGGATTTGACGGTTTTATCTTCTCTTGAGATTCTCACTTCCTTGTCCTACCCTACCCCCCAAAATAAAAGAAGCTTTCGGACAAAATAAGCTAAAGAGAGAGCAGTGTTCTTCTGCAACAGTTGCTCAGAGAGAGAGAGAAAGGGGAGGAAAGAGAGGAACGTTAGGGGCTATTAATAGTGTCCACAGACGCTGGTGTCAACTGCATGTGATGGCTGTGTGACTGTTTCCTCCAGCCACCTCTTTCTCCCTCTCTCAACATCATTTCTTCTTTCTCCCTCTCCTGAAATCCCCTCTGCTTTCCCTTGCTCCATCTCATAGTCATGTTTCTGTCTTGCATTGGTATAAAAAAAAATTCCCTCCATCTTTTATTCTTCTCGTCTTACACCTTCCCCATGAACATCATCCTCACATAACTCTCCTTCACTTTTCATACATTATAAAGTAGTGCTACAGGTAATTTGAGGTGACACACTTTACATGTGTGAATGATGTCTGCTGTATTCACACTATTTTAAGCTGTGTGTTTTGATGAGTAATACAGTAAACGTCTGAGAGAAAACAGTTTGCCAGTCATAACGACAGACTGATCATTATCTTCATACTGAGCTGTGGATCAATCCACTCTAGCGTCAAAACTGCAATTACACACAAGCACACCAATGAGAGGTAAACATTAGTTTTCACTTAAAATTGGACATTTTATATATAATAATTTGAACAAAAGAATGTTAAAGTGATAGTTCACCCAAAATGTAACATTGTGTCATTATTTACTCACCCTTACATTGTTTCAAACCCCTGAGCTGTTGCTTTTTTTTTTTCTAGGGAACACAAAAGTGGAACTTTCGTAGGAACTTTTGAAGCTACTTTTCCTTATCTCAACAATTTACAGTTGCTAGAGGCTGTGAAGCTCCAAGAAGGACAAAAAAGTGCCATAAAAACCACCAAAAAGAATCATAAAAGCATTGTGAAAGTAGTCCATGTCAGTGCTATTATTGATATAATATAGTATTTACTCACATTTTAAATTTGCTTTTTATTTTTATATCATTAATTTTCATTTTCATTTTATTTAAATTTTTTGTCATTTTGTTATGGGCATTTGACATTATTATTAGTTTTATTTTTTAATAATAATATTTATTTATTTATTTTTTTACCCAATTTAGTACTTAAACTTATTTATTCCAGTTAATTGCCAAGGTAACATTTTTAAGTTAAGTTTTTAAACTAAGTTTTGCATCTAGTATTTATATTTAATTTTATATTTATTTCATTTACTAAAAATGATTAATAGTTTTAGTTACAATAACAATAACAACACTGGTCCATGAATGTTTCAGATTTTCCATAACTGCCAGTTTTCGGTCAAGAACAGACTAAAATTTGAATCAACATTCACTAATAATCTGCATTTATTTTCGGAATTCATATGGAAACCATGCAGATTTAGAAGATTTTTATTATGGACTACTTTTATGGTGGGTTTTTTTTGTTTTTTTGTCTTGGTCTAATTTAAGCAATAGAATTTACTTGACCCTTTGACATGATTTCTATTAGGTTGGAATTTGTATTACAAGTTAAAGATTCTAATCAAGATCTTGTGTTACCTGTGCACATTGCAACAGCCCCTGCACCCTGTGCTAATCGAATGGTGAGGGAATCACTTTCTCTCCGTTTTTCCTATTCCCGTCAATTAGCCCCCCTGAGTGAACTGAATGGGAGGCTTGTCTCAAAGAAAGCAGAACACACACATACCCAAAGCAAGAGAGAGTGAGCGAAAATAGTATTTGAATAGGACAAATCTGGGGCAGCCTCTTCATTATGAGGGTACACAGAGCTCGGAGGGTGCATCCATTTTAACTTTTCCATCATACCAGTTTCCTTTCCTTTATCAGTGAAACGACCATAAGATGAATCTTCATCTGGGCTCCTCATTATTCCATTTGTTCTGTTGAGAGCTGACCTGCTCACCTCGTCTCTGCCTCTCTATCTCTCCCTATTGCTCTCATACAAACACACATTTCTAACTTGCCTTTTCACCAATAATACCACTGCCATATTGTCTCACTAAGCTACACAGGTGAACCAAATCAGCAGGTGTGTTTGGCTTTAGTCCATTATTATAATAAAGTCAACGGCTTGGAAACCTGAACTCTTCAGCTCAGAAAAAGACGTTATGAAGATTAATCATTTGAGAAAGGTAACGCAAGCACAGGTTATACGAGTCATTCTTATAAAATACATGCATCCTTTCTGTAAACCTGGTCTCAATACATAAATGTAGAAAAGCAAAGGTTGAAGCAAATATAATTTTACTTGACTAGCTGCTTTTCCTAATGGTAAAATTCAAAAAAGAGAGAAATGCACAAATAGAGGCAGCATACAAAGATTGGACGAAAATGTTCGAATTGTATAAATTCTTACGGATTTCCACCAATTTGCCAATAGTTACAAACCGCCATGAGAGAGTCCAACTAACCCCAAATAAACACATGTGGATCACTGAACCATAAGGATGTCCGAAATTACAAAAAGGGAGGCATTTTAAAAAATGTAGTTTAAAGACATGTGACAAGTTCATAGAAATGTATTCATTGTATTCATGTTGGTTTCCTACATTTTTCAAAAACATTTATACCAATTTCTACAAACAGTTTGATGTATTAATTTTAATAATGTCAACTAGTTTAACCATCAAGTGAAATGCACTAAATATTTTTCATGTGCTTTGAATACACCTGCATACACTCTTAAAAATAAAGGTGCTTCACGATGCCATAGAAGAACCTTTTTGTCTAAATGGTTCCATAAAGAACCTTTAACATCTGAAGAACCTTTCTATTTCACAAAAGGTTCTTTGTGGCAAAAGAAGGTTCTTCAGATTATAAAAAGGTAAGAAAGAGATGGTTCTTTAAAGAACCTTTGACTAAATGGTTCTTTGTGGAACCAAAAATGGTTCTTCTATGGCATCGCTGTGAAGAACCTTTTAAGCACCTTTATTTTTAAGAGTGTATACTCAATATTAAAAAAAAAATTCTCAGGTCAACTCCATTTGACCCAAACAGAATGTACTTCTACATAAATCTGTTAGAATGTGTTATATTTTTAAAGGCACTCACGAGGGTCAAAAGGTTTCCTCTCGGTTGTCTGGTTTTCTTGTCACATGACAACAAAAAATGTCTTCCCGCATACTGGTTACACGACACCGACTTTTTAAAACCATATTTTTTTCACTACTGATTTATATATACCACTATTACTAAAAATAAAAAGATTAAGACAATATAATACATATTATGGCAAACTAGTTATACCAGCATTTTTCAAATACTTTTTTTTTTTACAAACTCTGACCTTGTTTTTTCTTTAAGCCCCACAAAAAATACCTTTCAGAAATTGAAAAGCATTCAAAAAATGAAAACATCATTATAGAGAGATCTATTCAAGTTATATATATATATATATATATATATATTTTTTTTTTTTTTTTTTTTTTTTTTTTAAATAGTACTCTTTT
>NW_015505520.1:493059-502807 GCF_001515645.1 Sinocyclocheilus grahami | reverse complement strand
TTTAACTAGTATGCCATCTTAAATGCACATTTCAAAATACATTCGATTCGTTAGCACTACATTTCACTAATATCCAGAAACTAGTGTTCATTGTCAGTGACTGATAGTGATAACAGAAAGAGCTTCCGGACAATCGGTTCCCGTGGATACCGGGCGGAGTGGCACGCGAACAAGTGGTTACCAGAGACCCGAGAGAGACAGCTCAAACACAGACAGGCTAAACAACCCTAAACAAGATTCACCGGCCGCGAGACGCGTAGACCTGTGCGCCATTGTGCGCGTGGCTCAGAATTTGCATAGGCAAATATTACGCGTTTGATTAGCAGACGGGAAAAAAGAACACCCATACTAACCGTTGCCTTGATGGGGACGTACAGGACCGGTTTGTCCGCTGCCCCGTTCTCGTTCGGCTTCCTGTCAGTGTTGCCCACCTGGAAACCTTTGGATTTCACCCAGAACTTAAATTTGGCGTTGATGTGGTTGCTCTCGATATAGACGCCCTCCGAGTCGTCGCTCTGCAAGAGGGTCTGCAGAATTTTGTTGTATTTTCGCCGGGTGACCGTCTTTGTTTTGCCGGAGTCCCCATAAGTGCGGAGGCACCACTCCTGAAAATCACCAAACATCTCCGCCTCGGACACCGCGGGGCTTCGGCTGCTTCTCGTTAAATCCACCCGTTTTTTGGTTGACATGGCTTTGTCGGTCCTCCTCCGGTACGAAAGAGGCTTCGAAGATATGCTAGATATGTAGATAAAGCTCCCAATTTACCGCGAACACCAATGGAAATATTCTTCAAATCGCGTTCTGCACAAACACGCGACTGAACGCCGGTGTATTCGTCTATCCTCGCACCTGTTAACGGAGCCGTTTCTTCTGTCCCACAGGACGGCAAACAAATGACAGTCCCGCGTCTCCTGTTGAGGAACTGAAAGAGGGGCCGTCCTACAAACGGTTTTCGCCCACCTGTAAGCTGAAGGCTAATTAAACCAATCTGCCCCTCGCCTAAATACCCTAAATACGATCATTAGACTGTGTTAATACGCGCAGAAGCCCAAGAATTGCGATCCTCTCAGCGTTCGTCGCTCAGTGATGAACTGCTGCTGCACCCGGAATCGCTCGCCACCTGTTAGAATGAGCTCGAGCCGCGACGCTCGGCGCGCCTGTCCACGCGGAGAACAGGATTGTACGTGTAACGTGAGATAGGAGGCATACTAACTGACCCACGAGGGATGGATGGATGGATGGGTTTGAGCGGCGTCCCATGCGCGGTGGGACAGTCCAGATCCAGGAAGTGCTCGCGTTCAGATAACCCTAATCAACACAAAGCAGACGAGTGTCCCTCAGAAACCAGTTTTAGACCAGGAGGTTACTGTTTGTTTACGTGCTATTTATTGATTTCATCTTTAGTTCATTACTTTTACTAAAGGTGCATTTACATTTGTTGAAATTAATTATTTTGGATCATGATTTTTAAATAATGAATGTAGAAACATGAAAAGGTGAATGAAAATATAAAATACACGACACATAAATGAAAATATAAATCATAAGCATTTGAATATATATGGAAAATGTATACGGTTTAAGTCTACTCTGGTGCTATGTTTGATGGTGATCACACTGCAGTGAACAGACATCATTTTTAATGAGATATGATTTCTGGCGATATGAGATACAGACACCATTGGCCATGCAAAAAAAGTTGAGCATAGCATGCAAATGAGGAAAGCAGGAACAACTCTGAGACCTTCATCAGTTTAATTGCTGTCAGTGTGAACAGGGCTTTACACTGAAACAAAAGCAGTATCAGAGCTGCCTGTGATAGTAGGGGCTGAGGTTGATCAGAGTGTGTGCATTTTAGGCTTTTGTGCACTGTTGTGTCTTTACACAGAATTTGGAAACGACACAAAGCCTGCTAAAAGCAGTCTTAACCTGACTGCTTAAAGTCATCTTTATATTGCAACTGCTTTTTCTAAAACCTGAACAGTTCCATGAAGGTCTACTAAAAGGTGATTGTGGTAAGAGATCAGCATTTTCTTTAAAGTATTTAATGCCGCCTTCATGTGTTTTTGGACATTTAGATGTTGTGAGTAAAATTAATAAAAATTGACAGGCACTTCAGGAATAGTTCTCTCCTCCGCCGTGTGTTGCGTTTATGGCCCGCCCAAAACTTGACTATCAGTATAAGTTGTTTTTGATAAAGATGTCAGTCAAATGCATGAGTGTAAATAAAATGCCACAGTTAAAGGCCTGGAACTCATGGAAATTGTTCTTTGAGTGAATTTGTATGATAAAAAAGTATGTTAATATGTAAATATATTAATCATTAATTTGAAAAAAAAAGAAAACTTTGAACCTTGATGACCCTATGTTGTGATGCAGCTATTTTGTATCATTTTCATATAAATACATGTGCCCTGAGGACAACTGTATTGATCATGAGAGGTTGCTCTTTCACATTTTAGGAGACTCAGTGGAATATCAATATAGTCTCAGATGTCTCTACTAAAACGCCTTAGGAGAAATAAAACAAGACAACTTTTTTCCAAAAGAAAATTCTGAGAAACTGAGAGAACAACAATCGGAACAACTGAGAGATCTCCTTAGTGATTTTTCATGGGTACACACAGACGTCTGCTAGAACAGTTTGATCAAATATAAAGAATAATTCAAATAGATTAGTATTAACATTTTAATCTGAGGAGTTCCGGCAACACATTCCCAGAGTACTCAACCAAGGGATTAGAGAGAGAAATACCACTGCAGATCATGAAATAATGTGGGCGATCAAGAAGACCTTGAGTGAACAGTGAGCATGGACGCTCTGTGCAGGGCTGAGTGCTGTGTTTGTGTAACTCCAAGTGCTCCATGTCAGACACAACATACAGATACACATGCTGTGTGCTGAGAGTACAAACAATTGTGCGGCATAGTTGAAAAGAGCTTTCAAAATCTTTTACAAAAATCCACATCTCATTGATGTTCCATGAAAACTGAGTGCTGAGGTTCTGAGCAGTAAAGTTCTGAAGAGCTTGACCTCATTTAATCTACTTTTGTGGCTTTTTTCCATTAGCTTTGAAGCCATCTATATTCTAGCGTACTCTTAAAAAGTACAAAAATATGTACTGCTTAAAATTTTTTTTCCAGGAAAACAAACAAAACGACAAACTCATTCAACACTGCACAGATTTTCATCCAATCAAATGCCCCTAGACGGAACATGCCCCTCCCCTTTCCAACTAGCAACTACCGAATTATGTGTTGCCTAAAAGTATGTACTCTTTTTGTGAAGAAGAAAAAAATCTGCCAGTTGTGAATCTTTTATGCAGAGAAATGTTTTTTTGTTTGTTTTTTTTTGCGTAATGATGTCCCATAAACGTAACTGTTTCATGATTGTGCTTTTTGTATCTTTAAAAAGTTCACAATGTTGTTGCAGATGAAATATAACACAGATAACATTAAATATTTTTATCAGTTAAATATTGATTATTATAACTCAAACCCCTTTCTCTACTTAACAGTCCGTCTCACAAACATCTGCCATGTTTGTAGTTCTTTTTTATTAGTTTTTATATTTCTGAACCAAAACCTCCTCCAAAGCGCAGTGGGTCGTAGGCAATATCAGCCATTAGACTGTGCACAAATCCATACTTTGAAAATCTACCAGAAATATTAGCCCATCCGGGAACATTTAGCATACTCTTTTCTATGCTTTGGGACAGACTTATTCTAATTTCACATACTATTTAGGATGGACAGTATTCACATTGGGCCACAGGGATGTTTCATGGCTGTAATATAATTAAACACTATTTGGCTACAAAAGGATGACCCCTCGATATGCCCCACGCAAACTTCCTGTTTCGATAGGAAATACGTCATCACCAGAACAAAATTTGTGCTCATAAATCAATACAGGATTTCCTTTAAAATGCATTCCAGTCTGATTTTAAAGGATTTTTAATCATGTAGATTCAATATCAGGTTGTGCTTTTCATCTGATTTATGAAAAACAAGTGAAGAGTTACTTCAGATTTTGACTTGGAACTGGTAGGTCTTCTCTTGTTCACATCCTGAACCTAAATGCTCCCTCTCAGCAAAAGTTAGCAATGGGCACAGGGAATCAAAGCACTGGGTAGAACCAGCTGTATTGAAATAGCCTTTTGCTTTGGGAAGTGAAAGTGGGTTTCAAAACCCTGCTGACTCCCTCCCTGCCTCTTTTTCCCCTTTTCAGCTGTGGCCCAAGAGAGAAGCGAGCATCTGCTTCCAGAGAAAAGTGGTCAGGCATCTGTGGTTAGCCCACTAAAGTCTCCTCCCTGAAATGTTTGTCACTCTGTCTGTCGAAATCACAACCGCTGGTTTGGGCCGCACCATGTTCCAGTAGGCCTCTCAGACACATACGCTGTCATGTGGCGCTGCTTGGATTGTTAGTATTGAGCAGTCATGCTTCAAACTGTATGTGGTGGAGGTAAACCTTCATTGAAATGCCGTCTGAAATGGAATTATATGGATGTAGAGTGTGTTAGCTTTATTATCCTGCATTTCCTGGTTCAGCGTGTGTCTAGCTTCACATGGGACTGGAGATATGTGTATGTGTGTAAGGCTCTGCTCTGTACAGGACTGGGTGTAAGGGTGGGTAGTTATGTCTATCTGTTGCTATGACGGCAGTCATCAGCAGAGGCTGTAAGTGGGTGTAGGGTACAGTGTGCTGCTTATCCCTGCTGACTCACTTGTGTGCATGGGTTTGTGCAATTTGGACTGCTTGCATTATTGGAAATGTTAATCATATCGATCCTGAAAATTTCAAATTTCAAATTTAATTTGACCGTGGGTTTTAAACCTTTTTTTTGGCATTAAACAAATTGTGAGTGATTAACTTTTGTTGACTGTATGTTGATTCCTATAGTGCCTTAACATTATTGAAAGACAACACAGAAAATTAAAATAATATTTTGGCGAAATCATTCACAACAGACTTCTTCCCACCATTCCACATTTCTTCCAATGTTTTGATAAAAATGTTAAATATTAAATATTAAAAATAGATTTTAAAAATTTATAAAATACTGTTTATATAAGAGCCCTGCAAAACAAACATTACAAAAAAAATAATTAACTGTAATGTAATAAAATATTTTGTGATTTATGTTGCTTGCATGTGTATATTGGTATGGAGCCACTCACTCACACGCATGCATGCAATAAAATATATATATTGTGGCCAAAAATTAAAATTTCAATGACACAAATTCTTATTACATGGATAGTTCACCCAAAAATTAAAATGTCTTCATTATTTACTTACCCTCATGTTGTTCCAAACCTGTATGAGTTTCTTTCTTATGTTGAACATACAGTAAAAGAAGATATTTTGAAGAATGCTGATAATCAAAGAGTTGATGTTCCCCATTGACTTCTATAGTAATCTTTTCCTTCTAATGGGACCAACAACTCTTTCGTTCTTCAAAATTCTTCAAAATATCTTCTTTGTGCTCAACATAAGAAAGAAACGTATATAGGTTTGGAACGAGATGAGGGTGAGTAAATGAAGAGAAAATTAAAAATTTTGGGTGAACTATTCCTTTAACACCATGATTTGTTCATTTGTGCCCATATTTAATTTGATCTTTTGAACTAAATTAAAATGAGGGAACAAATTAGTACGGGAATTAAATAATGAGAATTCAATATGTTTTATACTGTTCTCAGTATATTGGAGAAATTGAGAACTTTTTTAGATAATTAGTGCAGCTTTTTTAGTACTGTAGATTTTGTGGTGGCTGTGCTTTAAAATTAAATTAGTATAATCTTTATTCAAGTGATGAAGGATTTTGAAAGTCTGACAGTAATCAAGTACTACTGTAAGGTTAACTGTTCCTGCTCTAAATGTTTCAAAATGATTAACATTTGAAGAAATTTATACTAATAATTACATTATATTTTAAATAGGGTAACTTTTAATCTATAACCTATTGCATTTCCAAAGTAACCTTCCCAACACTGCTTACATGTAACTAAGAGTAATATAAAGTCATGCTATGACATAAATGTCTCTCAGCAAGTAGTGCATTTTGAAAAATTGTCAACTTAACGATCTATAAGAATTGAGAAGTGACCATCTACCACAAACGTTCCTGCGTCCGTCCGGTTGCGTGCCAGCAGCTGTTCTATGCGCACACAGATCACTAGCCTCATCTTTCACAGGAAGCTGAACAGGGGGAACTCTAGACATGTCTGTCTTGATCGATATCTCACAGTGTCATCACATGGGCTTAGCGTGGCTGAGAACTGGTTGTGTGTCAGGGCAATGGTTGAAAATAAAAGCATTGAAATTGATTTGGAAAGATGCGATTTTGAGAATGACAGTTGTAGAGTGAGATCAAAGTAACAAGACTATACTGTGGAGAGCAATCGGTCTTTTCACATCTGAGACAACTTTCTTGGGCAAGACATCTGACATCAAACCATTTTTTTTCATTTTAATATATATAGAAGTGAGGCTATGTCGTATTGTTTATACCCTGACCTGTGTTCTGCATGAATGCTATTACCAAATACAGGCTAACTGATGATCCGTTCTCAATGCCGATTCATTGTTTGTCTGTTTTGTGGTGTCCCAGTGGTCGAAACTAGGGCAGCACTGGTCTCTTGAAACACTGTGGAGCCAAACACCCATCAATCCCTTGCGCTGCACCTCATTACCGGGCTGTCCTAAGACTGTACACGACCATAATAGCGGTTTAACGATCCTCTATCCATCTTCCATAATCAAAATGGTGCCTGGAGACACCAAAGACCTGGAATGCACTTCAAATGTATGTCATGTTGCTCCTCATGGTCTAACAAAGAAAAGAAAAAAACAATGAAGACACTAGACATGGCACAGTTT
Source organism: Sinocyclocheilus grahami (assembly GCF_001515645.1). NCBI lineage: Eukaryota > Metazoa > Chordata > Actinopteri > Cypriniformes > Cyprinidae > Sinocyclocheilus > Sinocyclocheilus grahami. The sequence continues at coordinate 495,921 of NW_015505520.1, read as the reverse complement.
TTAGCATTAGCTAAGCATTCCTGACTTCTAAAATCTCTTCAGCACATCAGATTCCTTGCAGTGACTACAAATGTAGCCTTTATGTCACTTGACTGAAGCAGCGTTCATATAGAAAACGTAGTACGAGAAAAGTATTACAAAACCCTCGGTGACCTATAAACCACAGTGTTAACTGCAGTTTTAGCATCTATGCTAGCAATGTGCTTGATAAACTGGGATGGTGGCTGAAAATATGTGCAACTCTGTGACTGTGTGTGTTTGGTTTATGAATATCTGCTCTCAAATTTAGAGCATATGACCAACTGGAGGTGTCTTAACCTTCAACACTTTGGCCCGCTAGCTCAATAGCTCAGTATCACAGTTTCAGCCTTGTGCTAGACGATGTATGTAAGAAAATCGTGACAGGCTAGCCTAACGGGCAACCAGGAAATCACTCCATGAATGCAGTTTTTATTCCTGTTTTGATCTATTTCCTATTAAAACACGAAGATGGTGTAGCATTCAAAGGGCTTGTCCTTTTTTAATATCTAATATCCTATATAATTGATATCACAGCAGAAAACCATGACTTACTATTTGCTATTGCTAGTCTGAGGTGATATTTCATCAACTTTTCAATGTTTTTGGTTGTTAAAACGTATTACTAAACATCAATTACGTTCAGCTACAGGAAACAGATGTATTTATTTCTGTTTTTATAGTATTTATAGTCATTCTACAATTTAGAGTAAATGTAATGTCCTTTGATAATTATAACGTTTTTTCCCCCCAAAATATATTTTATCCAGTAAGGAAATGCATATTATAATCTCACTCAAACATTTGAGTTTCAGTTTACTTTAAATTACCTACAATTAAAAAAAAAATGGTTTTATTATTATTGCAATCTTTAGAACAATGAACATACAAAGGCAATAACATAAATTACATCAAAACAAATACAATAATAAGCAAAACCAAAAAAAGTAGGGAAAGCAATAATGAAATCACATGTCCATAAACAAGTACAAATAGTTACAATTTATTCAAAGAATAGATTTAAGGTAGTGACCTACTGCTATTTTAAAAAAAAATTTAAAAGTCAACAGTATGTATATTACAATTATTTTAAAAATCTAAATATAAGATTTCTAAATCTAATCCAAAATGTTACTAAATTTAATTTAAGAAAACATTGTATTTTGCACAAAATGTTTATCATGCTTGCAAAAGTTCTGTCATCTATGTTTCTAACTAAACAAACAAAAACAAACAAACAAAAGGTTTATAAGAGCACCATGTGACCAGCATCATTTTCTTCTGTAGTGGACATTTTGAACACATTATAAGTGTCCTCTCAATTTCTTTCGATATTTTATCTACAACTACCTACAAGTATATTAGCTGATAGTCAACTATGTTGTACATTGTTATGGTTTGCAATATTTGTATGAATTTAATTCACATATATTTTCAAATTTGAGAATAACCTGATTGAGAAAATAACACATGGTGTGTGTATATACCTATGAGGGCTAGCATGAATTTCTTTTCTGCTAATTTCTGTCCATTTTAATATAACAATGTAATATTTAATGAAGTAGACTTCAGATCCATTTATGAAAACACCCACTCAGAAACATCCATAAATATCCACTAATAAACACATCTCTGTTTTTGGATCACCCACAATTAAAGACATCAGTTTTCCTTTTCACACTTGGATAGTTTATCAGTCCTTTCTTTATTTGTCTGCCATTTGCCCCTTACCTTCTTCAGTATGTGCCCATGTATCAAGGTGTTTACAGACAATGAGCAGGAATCGCTGTTAGATGGAGGAATCAGTCGTTCAGGGACTCTCTCAAAGCCAGTTCTTTTGTTTGGGGTTTGTGTTGATTCTCCTCCCCTCCCTTATTTGTACCTGTACTTTTCCTTCTCCTTCTTTACCCAGTCATTCTGCTGAACGTTTGAGAGGAGAGAAAGAAATCTTTAGCCATTGTCCGCAGCTTACAAAGTGTATTTTCTCTCTCTCTCGCTCACTCTATTTCTTTCTTTCTACTTCTTTTCTGTACAGGCGTGGGTTAGTCTGAGCAGGTCATCACTGCAGGATGTGTTTTTTTAGTCTCATTTGAGGTGCTACAGCTCTGTGCCGACAGCAGCGGTGCCCTTGGCCTCACCTTATGACCCTTTTCTCACAACTTAAATTAGCCTCTCTTTTCATCCTCTTCCATGTGCACATCCTTTACTCCAGCTCCATCTTTTGTAATCTACACTTCATTTTCTTGACCCTGATTTGCCCTTTCTTTCTTTTCTGGGGTCTTGTTTCAGCAAGTCACTTTACTAATGAGACACATACCTCTAAACGAACATTATAGCCAATGCTGACCTCTAGTGTCTAATGCGCCTAACTGCACTCAATCAGATGTGGAATTCAAACTGAACGTGAGCAGGAGCACAATAAACCCTCTCTGTTTAGGGATGGCACTGTGGTATGGATTATGCATACTTGCATTCACCATATGTGCATACAGTATATTACATACTATACAAAGTCAGTTTCTTGGTCATAATTTGCCACAAAATCAAAGGGGGGAAAATAAATTATATTTTGGTTAAAGAAAATTAATCTTATTTTAAGATTAAGATTTTTTTTTTTGTACTGTGGTATTATTTTCATGGCAATTAAGCACACTTTCCCCCAAATTCTCATTACTGTAATGGTAAAAAAAAAAAAAAAAATGTAAGTTATTAAATTAACCTGTCTGGACACAGCAATTGATTAATTATTTTTGATGAATTATATATATATATATATATATATATATATATATATATATATATATATATAGTATGTGTGTGTATATATATATATATATATATATA
>NW_015505520.1:471479-492984 GCF_001515645.1 Sinocyclocheilus grahami | reverse complement strand
AAAAAAACTTTAATTAAAGGTTTGATTTTTTTTTTTTTATGAAAAATCAAGTGGTTAAACAATGCGGATTTATTTTCATAGCCTTCTTTGATCATATTTACCAAGGGTCTGAATAATTTTAAGCACAACTGTGTGTGTGTGTGTGTGTATATATATATATATATATATATATACACACACACACACACACAGTTGTGCTTAAAATTATTCAGACCCTTGGTAAATATGATCAAAGAAGGCTATGAAAATAAATCCGCATTGTTTAACCACTTGATTTTTCATAAAAAAAAAAAAATCTAACCTTTAATTAAAGTTTTTTTAAAAAGTGGGGGGAAATTACATTTATGAAATAAATATTTTTCTCTAATACAGTAAGAGGACGTGTGTCTATATCATCCTAATGCACGTTGAGGAGGAGAGTTTGAGTGACCAAAGACTCCAAGGATTACAGCTGGAGAACTGCAGAAAATAGTTGAGTCTTGGGATCAGAAAGCCTCAAAAAAAATTTTTTTTTTGTTTGGGAGGGTTTCAAGTAAAAACTAGAAAAGAAAACACTCTCATCCAAAAACAAACTCCAGGATATTTATTTGCTAGACACGTCTGGAACTTTAAACGGGACTGGGTTCAATGGTCAGATTAAACTAAAAAATCAATATGGGTTTGGTGCACAGAGGGATAAAAAAGTACCCCATGTGTATAAAGAAATATACTGCTGGATCTTTAATGTTGTGGGCCTATTTTTCTGTTGGAGATCCTGGATATCTTGTTCAGATAGATGGCATAATGGATCCTATAAAATACCAATGGATAAAAATTTTAAAACTGACTGTTCATGCTAGAAATTTTATAATGGGCCATGGTTGGATCTTCCAACTGGACAATGATCCACAAACAAACATCAAAATCAAAACAAGTTACCTGAGCTGAACCCTATAGAAAATGAGTGTGGTGAACTAAAAAGGAGAAGCATCAACATGCAGCTGTAAATCTGAAGGGTCTGGAGAGATTCTGGATGAAGGAATGGTCTCTGATCTCCTGTCAGATGTTCTCTAAACTCTTCAGGCATTATAGGTGAAGACTCAGAGCTGTTCTCTTGGCAAAAGGTGGTTGCAAAAAAGTATTGAATAAAAGGGTATGAATAATTGTGACCAATGTTTATTAGAGAAAAACATTTATTTCATAATGAGATTTCTCTCCCATTTTAAATTCTTATCCTCCAATGAAAGGTTAGATTTTAGTACATTTTTTAAATAAAATATCTAAATGATTGATGATACAGATTAATTTTCACAGCCTTTTTGATCATATTTACCAAGGGTATGAATAATTTTGAGCACAAATGTGTATATATATATATATACATATATATATAATATGTGACCCTGGACCACAAAATCCATCATAAGGGGTCAATTTTTTTGTAAGGGTAATTTTTGAAAGGTGAATAAATAAGTGTTCTATCGATGCATGGTTTGTTAGGATAGGACAATATTTGGCAGAGATACAACTATTTGAAAATCTGGAATCTGAGGGTGAAAGGAAATCAAAATATTGCGAAAATCGCCTTTAAAGTTGTCCAAAAGAAGTTCTTAGCTTTTTACTATAATAATATTATTAATTTTATCTATATGATTCACCTTGCATTTCTTAGCATAAATTATTGGTGAAAAAAATAAAATAAAATTAGTGCAGAATATTAGCTCCATGTTTATCTCCATAGTGAGGGAGCAAAATCTTCTAACGGCTAAGTGTTTGTGGTTTTACTCATTTCTTAGTTCCCAACTGCATACACATTGCCGTTGAGTGAATTAATTCTCATTCAGAGGAAAAACAATTCTCTCAGAAGAGATGGTAACAAAAGAAAGTGCTCTGGAAAGTGTGTGTTTTGGCATTGGCAGTATTTGTGTGCCCTACCTCCCGACTACTGCACAAGGCTGTGGGGAGGGGGAGGGGACAGCCTTGGGACAGGCCCGCCATGCTAGTGGAGGGGAAGCAATGGGATGGCTCGGTTGCCAGGGCGATGAGAGAGGCTGGAACTGAGGTAAGTGGTAACTAAGTAACAAGAGCAAACAATAGACGAGAGTTAGAATAATGCAGAAAGAGAATTTTTCGCTATTTTATATCAAATCACATGATTTTAAAGAATACACAAAAGCATATTAACTCTGCGCACCTGCATATCTTTACTGCCCGTGTTAATATTCAGGATGCAGATCACACTTTCTCAAGGCATACAAGTTGAGGCCCTTCTTCCTTCAAAGCGGCCTGTGCAGGCCATCTGTCCTGCCCAGATTAGGGCCGCAGCGCCTGGGGTGAAATACTGCAGGAAATCCCCCTGTGCACCACAGCCCAATCTACATAACACAGTGATGTCTGTGGTCTGCACCCCAGAAGAACCTAAAAAAGAAACCATCAATTATTCTCCAATGGACGAGAGGCTGAGGAGTGTGTGTGTGCGTGCGTGTGTATACACGTTCATGAGAACAGGACAGAGTGAAAGGAGCAGTCTGAATGAAAGTGTGCATATGGCTGTGAGAAACGCAGATGGGGGAAGAACAGGGCCGCATATGAAAGAGGAAGACTATAGGAACCATACTGGCCTTGTTTCCTGTTTGAAACTGCTCCTTTGAGAGGCTCATGGTGGGAAATGAGTATCAGTATCCTGATGTTCAGCCCACTGAGCCCCTGTATGGGGCTGATGAAGTGCTAAACCCTCTTCTTCCTTTCTGAGTAACTGTTTCAGCTCCATTTATCACTGTGCTTATTTATGGCCTCAGTGGAATCCACAGACTTCGCTTTTCTGTGGTGATTTTTGTGAGAAGAACTGCGGAACGGATTTAAATATAGTAAAATGTGTTGAAGCCAGTGTAAGACACATTTCACAATGCATTTTTCTGCTTTAATGTGATATATTTCCAATGTTGCTATTGTTAACTACATAAATATAAATTAAAGCTAAACAGAAATATTAAAAACGAAAAACGAATAAACTGAAAATATAAAAATCTAATCTAATTCAAAATAAATACTATAATTATGTATAAGTATAAATAATATGTATTATTCATTTATGAATGAGTCATTTTAGAAGCCAGAAGTCAGAAGTCAAAGAGCTTTATTGCCAAGTATGTTTGCACATACAAGGAATTTGTTTTAGTGTCACAAGCTTCCAGTACACAGAGACAACAACAACACACAGAATAATACAAATAAGATGTGAATAAAATACACATAACATAAATATAAATAAACCACAAAAAAAAAAAGTGTATGTATAGGTGTGCTATAGATAAAATAGAATAGGAATAGAATAAAAATAAAATAACAAATAACAAATAAGTTGTAGTGATGTACTAGAATGTAGGGTGATAAATAAGTATAAGGTTATTGCACATACTTTTATTGCACAATGGGAGAACATTTAACTGTTAATGAGGTAGATAGAGGAAGAGCAGGTCATTACATTTTGATCAATTACAGACAATAGAATAAAATAGATTTTTTATTGCTACCAGGGTATCTGCAGGATTTTTAAGATCTGATTTAAGACTTATTAAGACCTGCACAAACAAAATTATTACTGTATGAGTGGAATAGGGAAATGTCTATATGAAAACATAATCTGTAAAATGACTGTAAAAAGCATTTACAGTTCATATGCAAGTTTTCACAAAAACAAAAAGTTTTATAAAATGATAAACTTTACATTTCAGCTTTAAAATTTTTTTAAAGAAATGTCATAATTATATGTATTCAAAAATTATTGATCAATCAATTATTGTATTAATTAAACAACATAAATATATTTTACTGTCTTAATTGTTTAGATTTTTATAATGCATTATCTTCTTGTCGATCTACCAGTTCACATTTACAACCCTGCGTGTTTGCTGCATAACAATATGGGATTTTCGCAGTGTTCTGAACAAAAATAGTAGACGGGTTTATTGAAAATCCACATTCATTCTCTGCCAGCAGGTGGCGCTTTATATAAATATAGCGGTTTCCATTGGTAACGGCTGTACAAAAAGCAGGACAGTACCTGCCTTTGAAACGTGCAGTGCTCATATTTATTCAATGAAATCATAGCCTTTTGAAGCCATATCGCAATTCTTGTCTTTTTTTCAGTCACTACGAGTTATGCCGTGATGACATATGGGGTCTATGGAAAGTGCCACAACCTGAACCCCGTCACAACCCTGTGGCGTTGCAAGTGTTGACAAGCCGCAGCATGTCAGAAAGGTGCTATGCAAAGGTCGTAACCTTCCCAACGCCCCAGCATAAATTTGCTGACCTTGGCACCCGCAGGGACCACAGGTGAGTACATCGCTGCTGGAGATAGCCAAGCCGCTGTTCCTGCGGCAGAAAATCATTTCTTAAGAGAAGGGATTTCGACCTTCGTGAAAGGTGCTTCACACCTTTCCTGTTTGTTGTTTACAGCTTGGCAGTAACGATGGGGAAGCGAGCCTTCCGGAGAAGGGTGCTACAGAGGCCACATCCTACCCGTAGGTAGGTATCATGTGGAGACACTGATATGGACTGACCCAGGCCTGGGGAAGTACTACATATGGAATGGGACTCTGAGGCAGGTCCTACCTGAGAGTAGGGAGGAACCACTGCCAGCAGAGCCTGACAGAATGGTCTGTCAAAAGGAAGACACGGGTTCACAGAGAGGGAAACCTTACCATGGAAGCATGCACATATGGGATCGCCCACAGGGAATCAAGCCATATGGACACCTAGCCCAGTAAAGGGGCTGACTGGAGACCCGGGCAAGCTAACACCAATACTGGGCCTGGCGGGAGAGAAAGGCGCTCGCATCCCCGTGTGAGGGGGAATGGCACAGCAAGCGTGACACCGGCCGGTCCTTCCCGTCAATTACCTATTACCCAACACACGGGAAGAAACCGGCTCGACGCGGAGGCTGAAGTGGTCTCGTATGAAGCAATCTGAGTGGCGTGACTGCGGCTGCGGATGCCATATGCCCCAGGAGCCTCTGAAAGTGTTTCAGTGGTACCACCGTCCTGCCTCTGAAGGAACTCAGGCAGTTCATCACATACTCACCGAGTCTAACTCCACACCGAGAAAAAGGGATTCTCTGCACGGGGGAGAGTTTGCTCTTTTCCCAGTTGGCCCGAAGCCCCAACTAGCTGAGGTGCCGAAGCACCAGGTTCCTGTGATCGCACAACTGTTCTCGCGACTGGGCCATGATGAGCCTGTCGTTGATAAAGTTGAGGATCCTGATGTCCACTTCCCGTAACGGGGTAAGGGTGCCCTCAGCAACTTTCGTAAAGACATGGGGGGACAGGGACAGCCCGAAGGGGAGGACCCTGTGCTGCCATGCCCGACCCTCGAACGCAAACCAAAGGAATGGCCTGTGTCGAGGAAGGATCAAGACATGAAAGTAAGTGTCCTTCAGGTCAACCGCTGCAAACCAATCCTGGGGCTGGATGCATCTGATGATGCTGTAGCAAATTAGCTCAAAAAGGGAAATGTATATAAATAATTACAGTTAATTATGATTAATTACATTTATTTATATCAGCTGCCAGTAGTAACAGTAGCAAAATTAAATTGCCCTCAACTAATCTGTTCGTCCAGCGAACATTCAGTGTAAGCTCATATCATCTCTAGGAAAGGATGTTTTCGTGGCCACAGAAAATACTTTCATACAGTATTAATGCATTAGAGCATGTAGCAAGGATCAAAATCATAAAGAGACATTGATTTGCAAGGCAGAATCAGAAACTCATGTAATTTGTGCACAAGAGTTTTATTAACTAAACACTAACACAAACTAGTCTAACAAACAAACAAACATACACTCACACGTGAATACAAAAGGGGAGCTAAAGTGGATGAATGAAGCCATTAGAGAAACCAGAGAATGCATTTATGGAAAATGAGTCAGAACCACCTGAGTAAAACCATCAGCGCCATTTTAGAATGGGGTCTACAGCTTATACTAAACCTCTGTTTCGTTTAGTTAAATGTACGATACTTGCATTGCCTTGGCCTTGAACAAGCGTCCAATGCGGTCTCAGATGAAAGTCTTGATGGTTTGGAGGTTCGGTGGTGTAGGAGTCGCGATCACGTTTTTCCGTGTTTGAAGAGTGATGAACTCCAAAAAGATGTTATTCTGACTCTGTTGTGGTCGGGAGAGTTTTCTCCCAGATGAAGGAGATGAAGAGGTAAGAGAGATATCGGCTGAGATCCAAGGATCGTTGGTGAATGTAAAGACAAGGCCGAAGTCTGGTGCAGACTTAAGAGTTGCAGAAGCGTTCTAGCTCACATCCTCATCAGCGCAAGCCATGCCCCCAAGCTCCATGCAAGTGGCACCAAAGGAACAGTCGACATGCCCGCAGTGGTGCAGTGGTGCAGTGGTGGGAAGTTGTGCTGGATGGCCCAGAAGGCATCACTTTCTGGCTCATCACAGCAGGACTCCCCGTGTCCCCAGAGGGACCAGCCAGAGATGCGTGGGGAGGCATTGCGTCCCCTACCCACAATCTCTCGGCCGCTGGGGATGGGGGCTTTGTGGCAGAGAGTGAGGAGGCAGCGCGTCGCTCACTGTCAACCCACGAGCCCAATGGCCCGGAGGACAAAGAAACTGCTCTTTCTTTCAAAATGTGGGTACCACTGGCCCTTGGGCCAGCGGCGGAACGGAAACAAAAGAAAACCAAGGCTTCTCCACCCGGCCCTCCTCCGGGGGAAGGAGTGGTGCTGTCCTCACCACCTCCTGTTGAAGAGCAGTTCCTCGCCTCTCCTGGCAATCCGTGTCAGGGCCTCTTAATAGTCTTCTTGGAGGACTTAGGGGTCGGCTGTGACACGGGGGGCGCTGCACTCCTGTGGGGGCTCGACACGCCGGGCACCCTCGGCGACGGCAGGCTGAGGCGTGGCCCGCAGCAGAGCGCTGGCAGCTGGAGGATCACGCCGGGGCAGGATGTGCTGGATCACCTCAGTCTATCGTTGTACTGCTGAAAACTGCTGGACAAAGCCCTCGACAGTGTCCCCGAATAGCCCAGCCTGGGAGATGGGGGCATCAAGAAAGGGAACTTTGTCAGCGTCCCTTATCTCTGCCAGGTTGAGCCATAGATGGCGCTCTTGGGCCACAAGTGCAGACATCACCATCCCGAGGGACCTTCGTCGCCCGAAGAGCGAAGTTGGTCGCCGAGCGCAGCTCCTGCATCAACCCCAAGTTGGTGCCACCCTCGTGCATGTCTTTGAGGGCCTTGGCTTGGTGGACTTGCAGGATCGCCATGGCATGCAAGGCAGAGGCAGCTTGACCCGCAGAGCTGTAGGAGTTAGCAGCGAGAGCCGCCGTAGTCCTACAGGCTTTGGAGGGGAGGCGTTGACGATTCCTCCAAGTGGCGGCATTTTGTGGGCACAAGTGCACCGCAACCCCTCTCTCCAACTGGGGAATGTCCACTTAACCCCTAGGTGCTCCGCCATCGAGGGTGGTGAAGATGGAGGAGGGAGACGAGTGGATTCTGGCCGAGAAAAGGGCCATCCACGACTTCGTCAGCTCCTCGTGCACCTCCAGGAAGAAAGGAACCCAGGGTGGGGCGTGGTCGCAAGCCACGGCCCGCGCCGAGGAACCAATAATCCAGCCGTGAGGGTTCAGGACTGGGTGGTGTGCACACCTCCAGCCTGATACTCACGGCACCCCGGGAAAGCATGGCCATCAGTTCCGGGTCCGATTCAGCGGTGGCAACAACACCTGAGGGGGGACAGCCCCACTGAATCTTCATCCTCGGAAGATGACAGCCCATCCCCCGATGCTGTGATTGACATCTGATCTTCTCTCAGCCCGCCGAATGAAGTGCTGAGACCACCTCTCTCACTGTGACCCTCAGATCACCCAAAGCACCATCCGGTGGTCCTCTGCTCGTGGCAGAGAAACTGGGGTGTGTGGTGACAGAAGGTGCCCCTCCACTCCCCTTGAGGAGAGAGAGGCGCGATCGCAGCACTGTCATGGACATACACTCGCAGTGAGCGCATGAACCATCAACGAACCGTGATCAGAAACTGCTCTTTTAGATGAAACACCCAGGGGAAACGCTGAATTAACAGGGACACCGCTGAACATGTTGTAACGCCACCCAGAACAGCCTCTTCTTCCAGCTTACGAGAGAAATCGCCTGGTGAATGCTGAGATTTCTTCATCCTCTCGGCTCCGAAGCAAAAATCTGATGAGTGGATGCACCTGTCGCCTATTTATACCCGTATGCACAGGGAGTGGCTCAGATATGCAAAATCCACTAGCCAAATTTCATTGGCATTTTCTCTTAATCAGAGAGGATTCGGGTTCCCAAGTAAGACCCCATATGTCGTCACGACATAACTCGTAGTGACCGACAGATAGGGAACCCTGTGCTACACAGCTAGGCCGAAGGTAAGAAAGTAAATTGGGTCAATTCTGATTCCATCTTGATGTTACAGTGTATTCTTTCTGGTAGAAACAACTGCTTTGAAAGTTTATGGTATTAAAATGTTATACATGGATTGTTTAAACATTAATGATGTCGTCTGCCCATTTTCTCTGCCTCAATCATAAGTAAAAAGAAAAAATGCCAGTTTAAACTAAAAGCAGAACACAATTGGCCAAAAAAAATAAAAAAAATCCCACATTCTTCATGACCTCCTTACTATTGGATGTCTGTTTTTGGTCCAAAAAGTGCAAAAAAGCATTAGCAGCTAAAGTTTCAGAAGATCGTTTTCACAAGATTAATTTCAAAGAAAAAACATTCCTGGGAATTAATCGAAAGTTTTTAGAGAAATTATACATTTAAAGTCAGTAATGCACCTTATTTATTTTCTAAATGCATATAATATTCATCTGTGCATATGTTTCATTTGAAAACAACTTGATGTATTTTGCTCAGCGATGTATTTGCACAGTGAGTCAAAGCAATTTATTGTTTGTTAGCTGTTATTTTAGAATGAATAAGGTTCAAATATAATTTTGCCTTACAAAAGATTATAATAAAAGATATAATAATATAATAAAAGATTTCAGTGGCTTTATCAATGACATTCACCCATTTTTTCAGGAACAAACTGGACTATATTAACCATCAAAACCTCAACCTCTTAGTGCACCTTTAATGATTTACACATTAACTGCCCACAAATACTTCCACAGAAAATCTGTCCCACACATTTTTTTCTCTCTCAGAACTTATACATACACAGTGGACAATGATATATATATATATATATCATTTTTTTCTCTCTCAGAACATATACATACACAGTGGACAAAGATATATATATATATATATATATATATATATATATATATATATATATATAACATAACTTGCCAGAAGTGCATAGCAGATGTTTGGAAAATTGCTTTAGGGTGTCTAGTAAATACTCGTGGGAATTTAACTTCCTCTTTTTGCTGTCTAGAGTAACTGTAACTTTCCCCTATACCTTTCTCTGCTTTGTTATGCACATACCTCACACACATTCACACACACACACACACACACACACACCAGGCGCTTAGTGCACGGCAGGTGACTATGTGTACATGTGAACTTATGAAAGATTACTTAGGATCATTGTCCTGATCGTTGTTCGTTTAGTTAGTAAATGCAAAGCATGATGCTCCAAACCAAACTACCATATACTATACAGTTACAATGAAATAGTTTTAAAGTTTGAAAAAAAAGAAGAAAGAAAGATGTTTTATAGCAGCTTCATGACCACCATAGTGAGCAGGCAGATACTTAAAATGCTAGTATGACAGTCACTTCCTCCTGTGCACATTCAAGTCATCAAGCTAGAACGTGTTTGTTTAGGGCAGAGTCTTAAAATTCACCCCAGATTTTCATATTGGGATTATTTTATGCAAATAAAGGTTGTTTTAGAGAAGGAGAGGAAGAGTAGTTGCAAATTGATGGTGAAAGATGAGCCTCACAATGCTTCTGGCTTATGGATTTTAAAGGGATAGTTCACCCAAAAATGAAAATTCTGTCATACTCACTCTCATGTTGTTCCAAACCTGTATCTTACAGGTTTGGAACAACATGAGGGTGAGTATGACAGAACTTCGTTCATCTTCGGAACACAAATTAAGATATTTTTTAGTGAAATCAGAGAGCTTTCTGACCCTCCATAGATAGCAAAGGTACTACCACATTCAAGGCCCAGAAACGTAGTAAGGACATCGTTAAAATAGTCCATGTGACATCAGTGGTTCAGCCCTAATTATATGAAGCTACGAAAATATGTTTTGTGTGCAAAGAAAACAAAAATAACGACTTTATTCAACAATCTCTTTTCTTCCATGTCAGTCTCCACTGCACATTCATGAGAGTTAGTTGCGTTGTATATAAAATAAAATGACAGTTGAACCACTGATGGTCAAATTTTTGGGGAAAAAACTAAGAATGAAGGTCCACCTCTAGACCTAACTCTTAGTGGGATGTAAGCATATCGTACGAAATTATAGGAGTTCACCACCAAATTGCCAAAACAGAACAAAGTTACGAATTGTTATGAGAGTGTGCTAACCATTCAAACGAGCGTCACGCATCTTCCGTCACGCACCGCAAGTTGTGGAGAACTTGGTGCTAATGACTCACAACCTGCACGTTCTGACATGCAGACAGAAGAGTGGCAGTCAATAATTGAGAAAATTAAAGTATAAAAACGGGACTAAATTAACCTTAGTTAGTAAATGCAAAGCATGATGCTCCAAACCAAACTACCATATACTATACAGTTACAATGAAATAGTTTTAAAGTTTGAAAAAAAGAAGAAAATGTTTTATAGCAGCTTCATGACCACCATAGTGAGCAGGCAGATACTTAAAATGCTAGTATGACAGTCGCTTCCTCCTGTGCACATGCAAGTCATCAAGCTAGAACGTGTTTGTTTAGGGCAGAGTCTTAAAATTCACCCCAGATTTTCATATTGGGATTATTTTATTCAAATAAAGGTTGTTTTAGAGAAGGAGAGGAAGAGTAGTTGCAAATTGACGGTGAAAGATGAGCCTCACAATGCTTCTGGCTTATGGATTTTAAAGGGATAGTTCACCAAAAAATGAAAATTCTGTCATACTCACTCTCATGTTGTTCCAAACCTGTATCTTACAGGTTTGGAACAACATGAGGGTGAGTATCACAGAACTTCGTTCATCTTCGGAACACAAATTAAGATATTTTTTAGTGAAATCAGAGAGCTTTCTGACCCTCCATAGATAGCAAAGGTACTACCACATTCAAGGCCCAGAAACGTAGTAAGGACATCGTTAAAATAGTCCATGTGACATCAGTGGTTCAGCCCTAATTATATGAAGCTAAGAAAATATGTTTTGTGTGCAAAGAAAACAAAAATAACGACTTTATTCAACAATCTCTTTTCTTCCATGTCAGTCTCCACTGCACATTCATGAGAGTTAGTTGCGTTGTATATAAAATAAAATGACAGTTGAACCACTGATGGTCAAATTTTGGGGGAAAAAACTAAGAATGAAGGTCCACTTCTAGACATAACTCTTAGTGGGATGTAAGCATATCGTACGAAATTATAGGAGTTCACCACCAAATTGCCAAAACAGAACAAAGTTACGAATTGTTATGAGAGTGTGCTAACCATTCGAGGTGCAGCCAAACGAGCGTCACGCATCTTCCGTCACGCACCGCAAGTTGTGGAGAACTTGGTGCTAATGACTCACAACCTGCACGTTCTGACATGCAGACAGAAGAGTGGCAGTCAATAATTGAGAAAATTAGAGTATAAAAACGGGACTAAATTAACAAGATTTCTCAGAATGAAAAGAACGGAAGTATTAATCCTCAAAGAGAGGGAAACAATGACATGTGTAAGGACAAATCAATTGGATGATTTATCTACACAGCCTCTGGGTGTGTCCTTTGATATTGTCAGTCTTGATATTAAGTTGCTTCAGGACACAAATACCATCTAATAGGGAACTCATATTTATCACAGTGTTCATTTATTACATCTTTGTAAAGCATGACAGCCTTTGATAAAGGCAAACACTTTTCAAATGTCTGCTGACAGCAAAATTAATATATTTCTGTAGACCTACTAGCAGTAGTAGTCAAATTTCCAATTTATTGCCATTAATTAAAAAGTTAAAAAAAAAAATTATTTGGAATTAATTATATTATTTATACAGTAATAGTATAAAAATAGTATAAAAGTAGTGGAATTTTATTTAAAATATATTAATTTATTAGTGAACAAAGTACAAAAAGCACATATGCTGCTACAAAGAAATGTATCAAAGGTTTAATAAACAGAAGATCATCAATAAAGAGCATCAATGTGGAATGTGGTCTTTGTCCCAAACTACAAGGGTGCAAACAATCACACAACTACTTAAGATTAGTGAATTATAATTGTTAAAGTTTCTTCTTGAAACATTTGGTGAGTATGGGAACATCATTACAGTTGTTTACTGATCAACAGGCAAAGAGGCAAACTCTGATTACAACGACCTCGGTTAACTGAAACAATCCATACTTGCTTTGGCGCGCTCCATCTCATGGAGGAAGTTGTAGAACTGAGGTAAAGTCAGCTCTAATGTGGACAGATGCAAACAAAATTACATCAAAACCGCTGAATCATATACAGTATGTTACAACTTGTTACAACAAGACAATGGATTTGGAGAAAACTTACCCATGTAGACATTTTCTGTCGTGTTTCCTTTTCTGATCACCAGTTTCAGCTGTGAGAAGAAAGAAAAAGTTTAATGAATGAGCCTGTATATTTGTCTAATCATATCCTAAAGCACAGATGTATGTTACAGATCAAGAGTTTGATCACTAAAGGAAACATTAGACTGCACATGAAAAACAACACAATACCAAACATTAGCCAAATATACCTCACCATACCTCACAACTAATATAATATGCTAGGGGAACCCTGAAATAGTATTTTCTTCACATCAGAGAGCAGTTATTTGGAATCGTAATTAGAAACTGACAATATTTATATTTTAGCTGGGTTAAAAGGAGATGGTAGGTACTTTTAAAATATAAAGGAGGAAGATGATGGCATAATTATTTACTTTGATAGTTACCTGCCATTAAGAAAATGCATTTTCTTTTAAGACGACTAATAGCACACCATCAGTCCCTAGACTTGAGTGTTTTGCTGGAGTTCACTGATTCAGATGCAACCAAGTTTGCTTGTGATCATGCGGTCTCTCATGATTCTGGTGCGGTTAGTGCTAAGGTTCTCATTAATTCCTGCCTCTTCTCTCATTTTAAATAAAAATAAAACTTCTGGCTCTGTGTTACATGAGTCTAAATGTCTTTAGATACTTAACAACTAGGCTACTCTACTAATCATCTCATTCATTTAAAGAGATACTCCACCCAAAATTGAAAAATCTCTCAATAATTACTAACCTGCTGTATTGTTTATTGGTTTACAGATTACAAAAAAAATTAGTTTTGTTCGTTTTTTTTCTTGCACACAGCTATCATTTTGCTTCAGATGACACTGTGTTGTACGACGCTTGTATGAAATCTCAGGTTCTGTTAAATTTCTTCACTCACTTAAGTACTGGATTAAATATTTTAAAGGTTGGAATATACACAACTTTTGAAATCTGAATACATTTTTAAAACACTAGGCATCATACATTTTATAAATGGTTACAGAGATAAACTGGGTATCATACACTGAATGTCTGAAACAAACTCTAGTGCAAAAACAAGCCTCTCATTGCTAGAAGATGCATGACAAATAAAAACAACGTATTCTAAAATTAGCTCAAAATATATGTTTCATATCCTCTGACTGGGTGGAATCATAGTCTGAAGCTAAAAAAAGTTTTGCCTATTATACTCACAATTTACACAAATTACACAAATTAAGATCTTTTTATTATTAAATCCGAGAGCTCTCAGACCCTCCATAGACTCCAACACAACTGCAATGTTCCCAGCTCCAGAAACATAGCAAGGACACAGTCCATGTGACATCAGGGGTTCAACCGTAGAAGAATTGAAGAAGAATTGTTGAATAAAGTAGTTATTTTTGTTTTCTTTGCGCACAAAAAGTATTCTTGTAGCTTCATAAAATTACGGTTGAACCCCTGATGTCACATGGACTGTGTCCTTGCTATGTTTCTGGAGCTGGGAACATTACAGTTGTGCTGCTGTCTATGGAGGGTCAGAGAGCCCTCGGATTTAATAAAAAATATCTTAATTTGTGTTCCGAAGATGAACAAAGGTCTGGGCTTGGAACGACATGATGGAGAGTAATTAATGACAGAATTTGCATTTTTGGGTGAACTAACCCTTTAAATCTGATTCAGAATCATGTAAAGGGTAAATGTATCTTAAAATCAATCTCTTGATAAATGTTTGGTCAGACGTTTAAAAAACTGAAGAGGTTTACCTGTAGAAAAATGTTTCCAGTCTTCTGCAGCTCACTTGTACCAACAGTAACTGTAAAGAAAAATGCATTTAAATGACTCTCATATTATTTAATCACATTATTTATATTCTTATTTGCACTGTAGGTAATATAGATTAACATACTAATGTTTATCCATTGCTTACCACCAAATTTCCACTCCATGTCAACAAGCTGGTTGACCATTAGTGTCTGTCCCACGGCCAGTCTGGACAAAACAGGGTAGTGGATTCTCCACTGAAATAAACGGAAGATGTAGACATACTGAATCTTTCAGTCACACCCATCCACAAACAGATGTAAACAACTAAAACACCAAAATAACTATGTTATGACAAACCTGGTCAGAGAAATGACTGGCCTTGTCTTCATTTAATCCTGTAATTAAACAGTAGATCACACTGTTAAATATTGACTCATGACAAATATAATCAAATGGGTACAGATGATGGGTATGAGGAAAGATGGTACCTAATGAGAGCAAGTCTGCCTTCACCTGTTCAGCTGTTAGGTTTCTTTTTAAAGCACCTGAGAAGGAAAGAAGACATTTAAATTGCTTATATATGCACATTATATCTCTATTCCAAAGCCTAGTGAACTAAATAGGCAGCATTCTAACTGATATGGAACCCTGATAATGTACCAATTAAATAGGGGTGTAACAATACATTTATATGGATCGTTCAAATGACTAACCATATAAAATGTCATCCCTCTTTGAAGCTGTTGTTCCTGTCGAGCAACTCGAGTGTGTATCGCAAGGATACTTTGTTGAAGATGGTGTGCTGGTGAGGAAGTGGAGACCATCAAATGCTGCTGCTGCTGATGAATGGCAGATTGTTAAGCAGGTAGTAGTTCCCTTCTCATATCGTTCTGAAATCCTGAGACTTGCGCATGATGGTCCGTTTTCCGGTTATTTTGGAGTAAACAAAACATATGATCGTGTGATCTGACTTTTTTTCTGGCCTGGCTTAACAAACGATGCAGCAAGTTAGTGCCGAAGCTGTCATGTGTGTCAAAAGATTGGAAAACCGAATCAAATTATTCCACCTGCTCCATTATATCCAATTCCAGCTATTGGTGAACCATTTGAGCGTGTGATGGTTGACTGTGTCGGTCCCTTGCCTCGTACGAAGTCCGGTAATCAGTATTTACTGACAATAATGTGTACATCTACGCGTTTTCCGGAGGTAATTCCTTTGCATAAAAAAACTGCACCAGTGATTGTGAAATCACTTATCAAGTTTTTATTGTTAATTCATGTTAAATAATGTTAACAAATGGAACCGCATTGTAAAGTGTTACTGTGTTATCTTATGAGCCTAGAAAATATGGAAAAGATACTTTTCTGACTCTCACATTTTTATTTTCTATTTCTATTTACATATGTACATTTAATTAACATTATTATTAATATAGGGCCCTATGATTTCCGCGATGTGGAAAACACGGACGGAATCAAGTCATAAAAACGGAATTTACTGTATAACGCGGAATGCAATATGGACTAGCATCTGTGAATATTAGGCTGCAAAAATACCATTTAAATATGAATCCTGCATGTTCTGAGCGAATGAATGGCGCAGACGTGCGGTTTCGTTTACTACACACATATTAAAGCGTGAAAACTGAATTTGAGAAAAAAATAAAATTTCATAGGGCCTTAAAAATGTTTTTTTTTGTTAAACTTTTAATAAATTGCTGTTTAATAATGTAAGCTTCATGATTTCAATTAATTAGAGAAGCTTTTGATGAATAACATTTAATTTAACCATTACACAGTCTAGAAAAATGGATTACAAAACGGAATCCAGAAAAATTAAAGTGGAAAATAATGAATTTGGAAAAAACTAAAATGGATTTCATAGGGCCCTATTAATAGCATTAATGGTAAAACATGATTTCATAATCACCATGTGCAGAGCACAACATCAAAAGCAGACAAACAACACAATGACTTCTTGTGATGAAAACTCAAGACTCAAGGTCCGTTCTGTTAACTCTTTCAAATGCAAGAGAAAGCGGTTTCGCTACAGTTTAATGATGGAGGACTGCCGTAAATCTGCCAAATCTAAAAGTAAAAAGCAAAGCGAGAAAACCTGCTCGACAATATTAGGAAATGGAGAGTACTGTGGGTTATTTGAGACGTTTGGCAGCAGGAGACTCTAAAAGCAGCAGCTCAGAGTGAGTCTGCAGATGTAAGGCGAATCGACTTGAGGTGCACCGCAGAGGCCCAGATGGGCCGTACAGCAGACCTGTGCCTTCTGACAGCTTCTGGGCCGAGCGACAGCATCTCATCCAGAACAGACGAGCACATGCAGCAGATCCCAGCAGCCCTCTGGACAAACACATCCTGCTGAAGGTGCTCTAAGAGACTGCCATGCAATGTGGTTTGGACACAAAACATTAAAAAAGTAAGTCAAACAAGCTTGAAAAGACATGAGGATGACTTACATTTTTTGCTGAACTCTCCCAGGGCTCGACAGTAAGGACTGGCCAGCGGGAAAGATGCTCGGGACAGTTGACAGAATTTTCAGTGGTCCGATCGGGTCACTAACCTCAAACCTCAAACCTAACCATAACCCGAATCTATCCGTCACAAAAGTTAATCGCTTGAATGTGTTTTTAAACCTTGCCAATTTAAACATTCAAGTGATTTTAAAGCATTTAAGCAGAAAACAACGGGAAAGAACTCAAATTTAGCACTCGTGCGGTGTTTTCTGTGTGCAAACACGGTTCTCTTTCACGTCTTCTTGCACTTGAACAAACAAATACACACAGAATTATGTCAAAATACCCATCTTGGCGAGTATCCTCGAAAAATCCTCAGTTATGTCTTAATAGAACATAAACCGTCGAGAAAGCAATCTGATGTGTATTTTTATAATTATATTGGGTCCATGCATCGTCTCTTAAAGTGACCACGCCTAATTTTCCTGCTGCTGCCGGTGTCCTTAATGTTAATCCAAGAAAAAAAGAAAGAGAAAACCACGCACTGCTCTTGACCGAATAACCATTTTAGCTTTAAAAAGAATCAATCTATATTTAATTTATACACTGATGACTATGCAGCATTATTTTACATTTAATTATTCAATATCTGACCCTGAACACCTACAAACCTAAAAAACATTTAAAAAATTGTTAATTTTTTATCTCTGTTCTATTTATTTGTAAATTTGTAATTTGTTTATTAGTATTTAATTTTCTTGACTCTTCAGTTGTCTTTAAAGGGTTAGTTCACCCAACAAAATGAAAATTCAGTCATTAATTACTCACCCTCATCTTTACTTTACTTTACTTTACTTTACTTACTTTAAGCAACGCAACTGAAATGTTCCCAGCTCCAGAAACATAGCAAGGACACAGTCCATGTGACATCAGGGGTTCAACCGTAGAAGAATTGAAGAAGAATTGTTGAATAAAGTAGTTATTTTTGTTTTCTTTGCGCACAAAAAGTATTCTTGTAGCTTCATAAAATTACGGTTGAACCCCTGATGTCACATGGACTGTGTCCTTGCTATGTTTCTGGAGCTGGGAACATTACAGTTGTGCTGCTGTCTATGGAGGGTCAGAGAGCCCTCGGATTTAATAAAAAATATCTTAATTTGTGTTCCGAAGATGAACAAAGGTCTTATGGGCTTGGAACGACATGATGGTGAGTAATTAATGACAGAATTTGCATTTTTGGGTGAACTAACCCTTTAAATCTGATTCAGAATCATGTAAAGGGTAAATGTATCTTAAAATCAATCTCTTGATAAATGTTTGGTCAGACGTTTAAAAAACTGAAGAGGTTTACCTGTAGAAAAATGTTTCCAGTCTTCTGCAGCTCACTTGTACCAACAGTAACTGTAAAGAAAAATGCATTTAAATGACTCTCATATTATTTAATCACATTATTTATATTCTTATTTGCACTGTAGGTAATATAGATTAACATACTAATGTTTATCCATTGCTTACCACCAAATTTCCACTCCATGTCAACAAGCTGGTTGACCATTAGTGTCTGTCCCACGGCCAGTCTGGACAAAACAGGGTAGTGGATTCTCCACTGAAATAAACGGAAGATGTAGACATACTGAATCTTTCAGTCACACCCATCCACAAACAGATGTAAACAACTAAAACACCAAAATAACTATGTTATGACAAACCTGGTCAGAGAAATGACTGGCCTTGTCTTCATTTAATCCTGTAATTAAACAGTAGATCACACTGTTAAATATTGACTCATGACAAATATAATCAAATGGGTACAGATGATGGGTATGAGGAAAGATGGTACCTAATGAGAGCAAGTCTGCCTTCACCTGTTCAGCTGTTAGGTTTCTTTTTAAAGCACCTGAGAAGGAAAGAAGACATTTAAATTGCTTATATATGCACATTATATCTCTATTCCAAAGCCTAGTGAACTAAATAGGCAGCATTCTAACTGATATGGAACCCTGATAATGTACCAATTAAATAGGGGTGTAACAATACATTTATATGGATCGTTCAAATGACTAACCATATGATGTATTGATGCAAAACTTAAAAAAAGATGCAGATTTAAAAAAAAATGTTATACCTTTTGAAACAGTCTTTGAGTACACTTGTGCTACCTACGTAGGGAGCTCACTCGGTTTTGAAATACAGCCTATACGGTTTTTACATATCTGTCTGATTTCTCAGATACATATTATTCTACACCACCACTTTTTTCCCCATCATTTTGTCCCATCAGTATGATTAGTAATTTGATACTTTCCTCTTTATTCTAATGTCTAAAAGCACAGGCAGCAGGATAGTCATTGCATGCAAATGTAGCAGCATACCAATGCATACTGATTGGTAGGGTCGACCAGTCTACATGTGACATTAGGTCCAGATTCCCTGGGGCAATTTGCCACAAGGGTTATTTGCATATGTTAGGATCCTCTAGACGCATAATGCAGCAATTTGGTGTAAAATAAACTGAACAATCACTCAGTGAGATTAGGATCATAGCATGTTTTGATCACTGCAGGGGTCAGGCTAAACGACTACATTTGATGTTATCACCAGGGGAAGGGACTGCATTATTCATTTGTGAAATTTCAGATAAAGGTGCTCGATTTGTTCAAGATGAGGGTCCTGAAGGATTTACCATGAGGTAGGAGGAGGACACTCTTCATCAGAGCCCTCAGTGGTCCTGCACTCATCCCATTCTCTCCAGCAAACTCCGTCAGCTGACGCAAGAACCGCTCTGACTGATGAGGAAGCAGCACAATATGCAACTTTTATTTGTGTGTGAATCCTGTTAACTACATATTTTCACAATTGCACAAGTTATCACAATAAACATTCACATAATCAGTCTTTCTTTACCGGTTTGTACCTAATTCAGACAAGACAAATTTTCCCTGGAGTAAGCAATATTATGGATACAGGATTTGTATTTTAGCCAGAAACAATGGCTTGAAGTTAAAAATGTCTAAAGGATGGATTTGTATCTTACAAACATTTGTTTTCTTGCAGAGCTGTTCACTTCACAAGACATTAATTGATGGACTGGAGTGCTGTGGATTACTTGTGGGTTACTATGATGTTTTTATCAGCTGTCTGGAGTCTTATTCTGACAGCACCCATTCACTGCAGAGGATCAATTGGTGAACAAGTGATTTAATGCTAAATTTATCAAAATCGGTTGTGATGAAGAGACAAACTCATCTACATCTGGGATGGCCTAAGTGTGAGTACATTTTCAGGCACATTTTCAGTTTTGGGTGAACCATTCCTTTAACTCTTATGTATGGTTCATGCATTTTCAGACACTTTTATACAAAATGAATTGTATTGCATTTAAGGTACATTGTTTTATCCTTTCATGCATTTCCTGGCAATGATTTAACACACAGAAATGGCTTTACAGAGATGTAATCTCAGAGCGTTGACTCACCTCTTTGGGTTCTAGAAGGAACTGGTATAAGATCTCTGTCAGACTCACAAACTGCTGCAATGGGGAAAAAAATAAAGTTGAGTAATTGGCATTGAATGAAGGTTGCATATGTGTACTATCTAGGTGAAATGCAGAAAATATATTATATGTATATTAATACAGACCCCTTTTAAGTAGTGGAGAAACACGGTGATAATTGCACACATCACTATTTCCATATTTTATAATACCAGTCCACAAATGAAATTATGAAAAAAGGTAATGGAAGTATGGACAAATTATGTAGTCACATGAACATTAAATAAATCAAAGCTACATTTTTCCACCGACCAACTTTATGAGGTATATCTTGGGATGCTTTTAAACAGTTTCGAATGAGTTCCCAAGGACCCAAAGGTCTTGTTGGCTGCACTACCTTGTCCTGTCACAGTTTCATAATATGCTGAAAATTTATTTAAAATTCTCATTATAACATAAAAAAAATCTTTAAACGTTGAGAAGCAGTTTTTGCTTCAGATGTTGAAATTTTACAATCAAATTGAAATAAAAAAAACTACTCATGCTCAGAGGCGGACAAAGTACACAATTCCATTTCTTGAGTGAAAGTACAGATACTGCTGGTCAAATATTACTCCATTACAAGTAAAAGTTGTAAAGACATATTTTTACTTAAGTAAAAGTACAGAAGTACTTGCTTTTAAAAGTACTTAAGTACCAAAAGTAAATTTCCTTTTTTGTGTCAATACACTGTTTTATTATTGTTGTATGTAATACTTGCAATACCTTTGAAGCAACTTACAATACATTACACCTGCTGAATACACTGACTAGCTTGTAGTATCTGTTACTACAGAGCTGTGTTTTAACATAGCTTTTAGAATGTTAAAATCCTATGGGGGAAACAACAAAACTAAAATTATTTAACACCCCTACCCACCCCCACAAAAGCAGGATGGTAGTGATCTAACACAGCTCTGATAGTGTGTGTACACATCTATGTGTAGCCATTCATCCACATTTGAACAGAGTGGACAGTGAAATACTGTAAATACAGAGTGATAAGGAAGAAAAAAAAAATCAAACCTGCTTTAAAACCCAGCAACACAACTGTAGCTGTACAACTTTACAACAGCAACACTGCTTTAACAAAAAAGCAAAACAGCAAG
>NW_015505520.1:448998-471278 GCF_001515645.1 Sinocyclocheilus grahami | reverse complement strand
CACACAGAACAGTCTGTGCAGTGCTGCTTCAGTCAAACACCTATTGTGTTTTATTAGGAGACGCACAACAGTTCTTCTGTGGCTTTATAGGTAATATTTTCACCTACACAATTTAGCAAAATCAGACAATATTGTGTCTAATATATACCACAATATTAACTTCTTATTTGATTACTGTCTGAAAAAAATCACCCACTGACTTTCAAAGCTGCTACTTACGACTTTCTACTTCGAGGACCTTGATAGAAATGTAGTGGAGTGAAAAGTACAATATTTGTCTTTCAAATGTAGTGAAGTTAAAGTCGTAAGTTCCCAGAAAAAATAATACTCAAGTAAAGTACAGATACTCAAAAAGTGTACTCAAGTACAATACTCAAGTAGATGTACTTAGTTACTGTCCGCCTCTGCTCATGCTACATGTGTGTAGCATCCTGGAGGCCACTGTCCTGCAGAGTTTAGCTCAATCCCCAATCAAACAAACCTGAAAAACCTAACTAAATTCTACAAGATTGCTTGAAAATTACAGGTCTGTTTAATTAGGGATGGAGCTAAAATTCTGCAGGCCAGTGGCTGCCCATCCCTGCCCTAGAGGTACACAGTCCACCCACCAGTCTCACAAAATCCTGTGGGAAACACACACACACACATATATATATGTGTGTGTGTGTGTGTGTGTGTGTTCCTTAATTAAGTCCATTATATTTATAAAAAAAAATGTAACTGTTTCCTCAAACATTCACTGCAACCAATCAGAGTTCCTTTTATCAATTTCCTGCTGGAGATGGAAGGCTGATATAAGAACACTTTATATAAAGGATACAACTGCATGATATGATATGATGTGTCTCAATGCAGTAAATATAAGTTTATCGTGGTCGCGTTTGGCCTCTACATCACTAAAGAAGCCCAGGTTAGTCGTGCTAATGCTAAGTGTTATGGTACTCTCACGTGACTAAACGTTACAGACACTTAGCGACACATCAGGCGACTTTTTTTCTGATGGCTAGATGTTCGACAGCCCCGTTTATTTACATCTAACTAAAATATACAGAAAATCTGTTGATCTCAAATACACTAAACTCGTTCATTAGTATCATAATTCCCACTTTCCGCTCGCAGCATACTGGATTCCTACCTGTTCACTGAATTTACTCAGATTCTGAAAGTCAGTGCTGACATTGTCGGGTAAAGTATCATTCGTGAAATGTAACTGCAACATTGTTTCTCTGCAGCTCCGCCGCTGATCCCCTGAACTGTCACATCTGCTTCCACACTTCCGGTGCTCAACGATTCCACGATCAGCACTTTCGTCATTCTCACACTTGTGAGTCATGTGATCATGAAATGTTGTAGTGCAGTGATAATCTGGGTGTTTGTATGCATTAATTAAACTATCATAGAAGACAAGATAAGTAAATATGATTTTCCTTGCAAAAAGTAGATGATTCATTTCGTTTTATTCAGGCTACATCAAATCTGTGCCGATGAACTTCCATGACATTAACCCTTAAATAGGCAGAAGCATAAAAACACCTCAGAACATTAATGTAATGTTATTTGCCAAAACATCAGGAGTCAAATAACACATTTTTTATGTTTTTCTTCAAAATGTTGCTTATAATTGTCCAGTTTGTATCTACCATGTGAACAATTTATGTGACCCTGGACCACAAGGGTCAGGGACAGGGTCCATTTTTTTGAGATTGAGATTTATACATCATCTGAAAACTGAATAAATAAACTTTGATGCATGGTTTGTTAGGATAGGGCATTATTTGGCCGAGATACAACTATTTGAAAATCTGGAATCTGAGGGTGCAAAAAAAAATCAAAATACTGAGAAAATCGCCTTTAAAGTTGTCCAAATGAAGTTCCTAGCAATGCATATTACTAAACAAAAAATAAGTTTTAATATATTTACGGTAGGAAATGTACAAAATATATTCATGGTACATGATATTTTCTTCATATCCTAATCATTTTTGGCATAAAAAATCAATAATTTTGACCCATACAATGCATTGTTGGCTATTGCTACAAAATACCTGTGCTACTTATGACTGGTTTTGTGCTCCAGGGTCACATATAAAAGATAAAAACATTAATTTGACAAATCCTAATGCAATGCTATAAACGGTGATTCTTAGTTTGCTTAAGGTCATGGGTGACTTGGTATAAAAAACAGACATGGTTTTTACAGGGACCAATTTTTTAAATGCTTTTCTCATAATTTGGGCACATTCATTGTCGGTCGCTCCCCCATGCTGTAAAATGTCTGTATGACAACATTTAATATTGTATAGCCAACAATATTATATTAAAGGTGGTACAACATACTAAGTAGATATTTAATCTTTCCCAAAGATAGCCTACATATAGAAAACTGTGTGACAAGCAATCCAGTACAAATAAAAAAAAAAGTAGTTCTGTAAGCGGGAGTAAAAATAAGCATTTTATGGCACAAAATAGAATCTCACAGAACATGTGCATGGCACATACCCATCTCATCCCGAGGAAGGGTTAAACAGTAGGAGGTAAACGTATCTTTTATTCAGAGGGAGTGCGATTCGAGACCCGGGAAAAGTCACGCCTGAGTGTTGAGGCGAAAGACCGAGCGGTCCTTGTGAACGAGACTCCATTTACATATTCACCCTTAGGGTTTGAAGGCGTGTGTGTACCAGCAAAGATTAGTGTGACATACCTCCGCACTTTGGCAGTGGACTACTCTAACGGCACCTTCAGTCTCTGCGTTTTTGTAATAACACTACTTCTCCAGAGACAGGTAAGTTTCATACCTCTTCTGCATGCAGCACTAGTGCGCGTTCTCCGGGAGAGTTCAAGAGCAGCATGACCGCACATGTCTGATGATATAGACTACTTGCTCAAACTTACTTTTATTTGAGTTACTTTAACCTATAGATTCTACATGTAACTGGAATGTATTTAATTTCGGGCTGTTAAAGCATGGGATAGTGTGTGGTGATCGAGCGCGCATGGCTGAGGCGTGCGGAAAGCTTGTCTTACAGCTCATTGTGTAAGCCTGGGGAAGTTTGTGAGATTTATTCCTCATTTTCCTGCATTACCGGTCTGAGTTCCTTAGTGTTTTGTGCACATTTAAAAAAAATCGATTATTCCAAGATTTCCATGTTCTCGTGAAAATCCAGATGTTTGGTGAAGATGCAGTGTACAAACAGAGGGCGTTCCTGACATATTAAAACAATAATAGTCGGTAAAAGTAACTGAAAACCAACATTTTTAATTTTGTGGTTTAAGCTTTTTTTTCCATAAAGAAGCGAACTTTCCGAATATGAAGTAAATGCTCTCAAATCATTTTTGTTGTATTAAAACCGGTTTATTTCGTTGACGTCACAGAAGTGTTATAACGCGCGTCACGCGGATTCAAGTTTTTACTGTTCTGACAACGTCTTACTTCTGCAACATAATTAATTATGGAAAAACATCTCATTTATATGTCTGCCCTTTTCACTTAAGCGTATTGCCATGCGTTTATAGTTCACCGAAAATGAAGGTTCTGTCATTGTTTAACTTACTCATCCCAGAAAGTAGGACTCTCTTTCTTTCTGTGGAACACACAATGAGATGTTATTCAGAATGTGAGGGACTGACAGCCTCGGTCACCGTTCACTTTCCTTGCATCTTTTAGGAAAAGTGAACAACGAATGAGACTCTCAGTCTGCCCAACCGCTCAGTTTGTGTTCCTATGAAGAAAGATAAATCACACAGGTTTGGTCCAATGTGAGGTCGAGTATATGATGACTCTGGACTTTCATTTTCGAGTGAGCTATCCCTTTAAAACAATAGAAATGTGAGCGCGTGATAAAGAAGGGGGCGCGGAGTGCAGGTGAATTCCGCAGCGGGGTGATTGTGAGTTGAGTCGAGCGTGCATCTGAGCGAGGGTAACGTGCTAATTGGCGTTGGTAGACTGTACGGCGTGCTCGCGAGGCCTCTCGGAGGAATGCCGCGCCGTCACATTGGCTTTGCGCTGCTGCATAGAAATGACTCAGACTTCAATCAAATCTCTAGAAACAACGAGACTGCACATTGAAGTTAGAACGATACGGCCAGCTCGAATACCGCGACCTTCTCTCGGCTTTTATTCTCTACTAGACTATCTGATAGTTTAACCAAAACCCAAGTCGTTCTTTTAATAACTCGCCTTATTTTTCGGTCAGGTCACATCTGTGTTCACGGTGAACGCAGATTACGAACTGTTGACAAGTTTAAAACTTGTCCTTTAACTTTGGCATGAAATGAAAATTCACTCTAATTTTTTCTAAATGCATGCTATGCCATGTATTTTTTCAAAATGTATTTTGACCTTTCATTTTGAACTAAAAGTCATAACCATACTGGACAACAGACTTCTGTCTGGTGACACGTGCAGGACTTATCCAGTCACGTGGTCTGCCTAAACCCCGCCCCTGCAACTCAAATTTACCCAAAGTCCCTTTCAAGGAAAGTCTGTTCACTTGGTGGCCATATTTACAAAGCCTCCAGGCAGCTATTTTGGGCACCCAAGACCAAGTCCTATTTACTTGAATGGGGAAATCCTGAAATCAACAACAGAATCTGTCATGAATGGTCCCATAAATGTTTTTTTATGCTCAAATAGCATAGAAAAATCCTATATTTCAGGCTGAACCAGCAAATGCACATGTGCAGTCCTAATCGCTCGTCTTAGAACAATTTGTCCGTCCCAAATGGCACTCTTCATGTGTACTTGCAGTGTTGAGGGCTTACAATGGCAACCACGAGTGTTTGTCCGTTAGGTCTATAAGTGCATAGTGTGTCCAATTTGCCCAATGTCATTTTAGCTTTCAGAAGGATGCTCACGAGTGCCCCCTTTGCGGCCGTTGCACCCTCGATAAGCACTTCTGCTGAGCCCACACAGAGACAAGCTCCACAGCAGACTTACGGCATTACATCAAGAAAATGTGTGGACTTAGAGGAAGACTGCAAGGGTTTAGGGTGTGATTTGGGACAGAGCCTATGGCAACTGGAGCTTCTAACAGCCGTGGCAGTGACGCAATGACTTTACCAACTGGCGATTGTTTCTTTTATGTAGAAGACAAGACTTATTCCTCCATATTGTGTGTTGGTATATCCGTCTTGGTATATCTAAAGTCTTCAGCTCATTTACTTCCACTTTTGAGTGCAACGCCCACGTCTACAAATCTAATCAACAACCAATTTACAAAACCAAGTCCTCGGCCCGCTCACCATTTTTATCTTTTGATAATCTGTTACACTTATTAATGTTATTGTACAATTTCAATAGAATAACAATTAATTTTGCAGCACATTCTTAAATGGAATAAAAACATTTTAAAAAATCAGACCTGATGCACATTCTTTATCCTTTATCATCATTTTGTATTTGCATGTTTTCCCAAGCCGTAAATACGAACGAGGAGGACTTGAACGCAACATTTGTAACTACCCTACTTTTCTACACTTACAGTACTTGAGGAAATATGTTTTGTGCTATTCATAATAGAATTTGATAATGATCTTAATCTCTTTTTATGTGAAACTTAATATAGGTTTTGTGATCGTTGTGGCAGATTCAAACTCTCACATACAGTACACACTCAAAAGTGCATTAATACAAAAACCTTCCTCACATTAGGTTCAGTCGACAATCTCTGTCATTCATACAGACCTTTGATGTGGCCTCTTATTGTATTCACTCTTATTCACGTCTCAGTTCTCCCACTGGGCTGTGGAGAGAGCATGTGTGTTTATAGGACCCATAAGGAAAACTTACGCATTGTCACTTTGATAATGGACTTGAAATGAGATCCATAGCAGTTAAGATGTAAGTGTGTTTGGCAGTATTTTGGATTTTGAAAAGCCTGGTGACATTTGCCGTTTATTTAAGGTGATTTTGGAAGTTTTTTTTTAAACATTCGTTTCTTATTTAATTGGTTCCACATTGTTTGTTGATTTTCATTTATTTATATGATTTGACATCAAGGTGTATGCCATACCTCCAAGCTTTCTTACTGGTTTTGCTAATAAGCGTTCTAAGTTTCTTATTTATTTGGTTATATATTATACATGTTTACTCATTTCCAGTTTTGTATACCTATTAAACTTTATGTAAGTTATTTGTTATTTTATATTAGGCATAGCCTGCCCTATAGCATGGTGTATTTTTATTTGTTTTGTTAATAAAAGTTCTATGTTTTATATATACGCTAAAGTGAGTTTGACGTTGTATTTTGTTGTTGCATTCAAGCAATTGACACTGAACTGCCGCTAATTCGAAAGTGAAAGTAAAATGCGCACGGCGCTTTTAAGCTATTTAAAAGCGACGGAAAGCAAGGAAAAGAGGGAAAATTCAAACGAACTAAAAACTAACAATTGCTTTACTCCGAATTGCCGCTATTTGAAAGTAAAAGTAAAATGAGCACGCCGCTTTTACAAGCTGTTTAAAAGCGAAGGAAAGCGAGGAAAAGAGGGAACGGTGATACCGGTATTACCGGTGTTGTCACGCGTCGATTCACCGGTGGGAAAATTTCCTCACCGTCACAACCCTAGCATCCACCCTGCATCACTTTAATAACATCAGCCTTACTTTCACATTAAAAAACATTTTTCTCTCCTACATGCACACAAAGAGTGTGTGGAGGTGTGGAGTGTTGTGAGTGTCTCACTCGTCTCTGGTGTTTTGGGTTCAAAATGAGGCCAAAGGTGCAGTGGAATTTATGGGATTAGTGAAAGGGGACAGAGAGGGAAAAATGGCAGTGTCTGGTTCTCTTGGTGGAAGAGCTGCTCTAACAGGTTTTTCTTTATGGCAGCTCGATTCAACTTTGTCCTGATTTTTTTTTTATTCTAATGGATTTTTCTCCATATTCTTTGTGACTGTAAATGAGGCAAGACTGCTTCATTACTTTCTTCTGATCCTGCACGCCACAGAGCGCAAAGAGAGAGAGATAAAGAGAGAGAGCAGGCTCTTTGAACGCTGCACCTGGCCGAGGAAGTGCTCTGGATCCCAGAGACCAGCTGCTTGGCCGGGGAGGAGAGAGAAGCACACTGGCCATTCAGATGCCCAGAGCTCAACTGAACCTAGTCTGTATTATGAGACGTCTTCAAAAGGTTCTGACCTCCTTTTACGCAGCATGTCAGTGTTCTGAACATAATTATTTATTTTTAACTTAAAGGAATGTTTGGGTTAAATACGGGTTAAGCTACTGACACAATTTTTCATGTGCTGTCAGTAACCACAGAGAGTAATTTTAACTCGCCTTAGTTTGAAAAGAAAAATGTGCTGACAGAAATGGAAGTCTGTGGTGTAGGGTTGTCACGATACCATTATTTCTTTCTGAAATCCTGAAAGTATGGTTATAGTCTTGCCATATTTATGATGATAAAGTAATCCTGGCACCCTTTCCATTTACAGTGCATGTTATAAGTCAAAGGTTTTGAGGATATCTTAGTTTGTTTGAGGCATTCATAAGTATTCAGAATTTTTTAATTATTATTAGTATTTATTTATTTTTGTGGAAATATCAAGTGAATATGGCTTTAAAAATGGATCAGAATTGCTAATCAAATTAATAGACAAAAGATTTAATAATCAATTAGGTAATTGGGCTGTTCATAAAGAACAGTAGTTATTTCTGTGAATGTAAACAGCTGGGAAATAAATTGCATGTTTATTTTAGATCTTTGTGGCAGCAGCAATATACAGTAAATAAATCAATAAATCCACTGCTCTCTTGTCTCCTCTGAGGCTGGGACTGTAAATAGTGTTCTGTGCTCATCTGTGCAGACAAAGACAGAACAGTTAGCATGTTTTGCTTAAACTTTCACCATGGCATTAGAACTGGTACACCGTTGTCGCTTGCGAATTCAAAATGACGGTGCCGTGGGTGGAAACTTTCAGATTAAGGGGCGGTAATATTATAATGAGATCCCTCCCCTAGTGATTCGCTCCCCTAGTGAGAGCCATGTCACTAGGGGAGCGAAATCAGACGCGCTCGTTTTTTCAGACGCTTGCAGAAAAAGGCTTACCAAAAAAAGATACTGGGTTAATCTTTTTCACGTTTCCTTGGTTGGTAGATGCACCGGGGACCTGATTATAGCACTTAAAACCTGGAAAAGTCAGATTTTCATGATATGTCACCTTTAATGAAACATATGAGTTTTCTGGCCAGGTAACTAAAGCGTAGAAGATCCAAAAAGGTCTTAAAGGTGTCATACAGCAAAACTAATCCATATGAATCAAATGGTTTAATCAAAGTCTTGTGAAGCTATACAATCACTTTAAATGAGGCTCATTCTCACTATTAGCTCATTCGATAATGAAAATTTTGTCTTCATTTACTTACCCTCATATTGTTCCAAACCTGAAGAAACCTGTGAGTTTCTTTGTTTCGTTGAACACAAAGGAAGATATTTAGAAGAATGTTGGTAACCAAACAGTTGACGGTAGCCAATCTTTTTCCATACTATGAAAGTTAATTCTCCTCCCCTTCAGAATATCTTCTTTTGTGTTCAACAGACTTGAGGGTGAATAAATGATGACAGAATTTATAATAAAAAAAATTTATGACCTATCCCTTTAATTTTGGCATTTATTTACATTTTAACAATGACACACATATATAGATCACATCACATATGGTAAACACATAAATTCAAACATGCACGGCAACCAATGAGACCTGTTTCAGCATGTGACGCACAAGCTTCCATGTTTACCACTGATGCGCTACATGTATGTGTGTTTATAAGCGACTAAAAGCCTCAATTAAATTAGTACATTATATAAAGCCACTGTATCTCTTCACAAGACTTGGATTAAACTAGATTATAAATTTCATGATTCTGGAAATGATGACAGGATTTTCATTTTTGTGTGAACTATCACTTTAAGTATGTGTTTTATAATAATACAATGATTTGAAAAATGACTCGCACAGGAATGACAATCATGAAACATGAATTATTGCTCATGTCATCAGCATGATGCATAGGAGCACCGCATGACCAAACTATCTCTTTAAAGATCAAAGCAAGAGCTACTCAAATCACCTTAGCGTGAACACACAAGAATAAGCTTACATAAAACTAAACCATGTATTCTGTTTTAGAGGCTAGAGAGGTGAAAGGGTTTATGGGCTCCTTCAGTCATTCAGTTTATCTTTCTGCTGGCTCCTAATGACACCCCCTGCACTGGTTTTGCCTAAAGGGGCCCCTGGCCACGTCCTCAAGCTTTTGAAAGGCCGAAGAAAGTCAGCGGATCAAACCAGGTGGCTCAGATCCCCTTTATACCATGCAATACTACACACACACACCAAGGAATAGCAATGTGTGAAAACTCACTATTATTTCCCAGAGTTCTGTGTGTGTCTGCTGCCATGCTTGCCAACCATGTGAACACACACTCTCACAGTAACCAAAGGCATATTTGAGCACACTGATGAGTGTAGAGGCTTATCAGATAACAGTTATGTTAAAGCAGACATACATAATTTCAGACAAGATGCAACATGAGCAAAATGTGGAAGCGCATGTCATGTCCGCAAACCTGTAAGACAACTTGTTTTAGCCAGTAAAGCCTGTTATCACATAATTAATCCACGAGTGAAACTCAAAATGACAACACAAACCATAGAGTTTCCAGCCTTAAAGAGATAGTTCAACCAAAAAGGAAAATTCTGTCATCAGAATCATTCATCCTCGTGTCGTTCCAAATCTGTATGACTTTCTGTGGAACGTAAAAATTTAAATTTGAAGGATGTTGGTAACAACCCAGTTTTGGTGACCACTGACTTCCACTGTGTGGATAAAAAATAAAAAAATGTTTCTCAAAGTATCTTAATTTTTGTTCCACAGAAGAAAAGAAAGTCATACAGGTTTGAAGTGAGAGTAAATTATGACAGTTTTCATTTTTGGGTGAACTATCACTTTAAACTCAAAACACTTGGGCTGTGACAAATGACTTGATCTTGATAATAAATGAATCTGTCAATAATTTCTTCATTAATCAATTAAATCACCATTACACATGTTGTTCAGTGTGTTTATATAATGTATATGTACTGTAAGTTTATACAATATATACTTCACTGTGGTCTAAAATATATAGGTTACAAAATAAAAGTAAAAGTAATTTTTTTCATTAAATATGTGTTCATTTAAAGCCTAATGATCCAAAATGACTTAATCTTAATGATATGTACATGCACACAGTGTGATATAATCGATGCTTAATGATTTATTCACTCAATTGATTTTGGATGCCTTGCTTTGGAAAATAGAAATGCTTGCATTATAAGAATATCACCATACAAAAATAGCATAAGAAAAATAACCAATGTGCCTTTTTTATAGAAACTACTTTTATAGAGAACCGTAGTTTTTTGTAACTCGTGTGTTTTTAACGTAATCTTGTGTCTGAATGAGAACTTAGTTTAGTACTCACATGCTGTGACAGCCGCTTTCTGTCTGTGTGCTTCGGATGTGTGCGCTCAGAAAACTATCAGAAGTTTAAACTAATATTAAGAAGTATCAGAAGTTTAAACTAATATGGTTTAAAATGCAAGTTTTCAGAGCGAAAAACATGATAATCAGAACCAAAACATATGTTTTATAGCAGGTACGAGCTGTAAAGGTGCAGCTCTATTCTGGAAAAGGGGGCGGGGAGCAGCAGCTCATTTGCATTTAAAGAGGCATGCTCTAATACAGCGTGTTTCTGCTTCCACTCAAAATAGGCATTTTCAAAATGATATAATAAAAGATCTGTGAGGTATTTTCCATTTTATCTGCATGCACAAACATTTATTTTTACTTATAAAAGCTAACCACTTACACATTCAGCGTGGTTGTTGTGGTTGGTGGGAGTGAGTGTGTGTGTGTGTGTGTGTGTGTGTGTGTGTGTGTGTGCATGTTGGCAAGACCTCTGATCCGCTGCAGCACAGCTGTGGCATGAAAGATGTCTAGCATTCCAGTGGACGGTTCCAAAAAATGCGACAGCAGCCTGTATTGTTCCCACATCCATGAACACACAATCTTCAGCCTGTGTGCTTTACTCTGTGCCTGTACTTATAGAAAACAGTGTTATCTCTGGTTAATTATAGTTTTCAATTTTCATTTGCATTTCCACATACAGAAACACTAATTCACTTGTTCAAATGTTCAAATGAGGGCTGGGTTATAAAGCTGTAAAGTGTCATATCATATGAATATATTTCACCTGTATGATAATTATGTACATTTCAATATTTATGTATTTACTTGAAAGTTTCGGTAACACTTTAGTATAGGGACCAATTCTCACTATTAACTAGTTGCTTATTAGCATGCCTATTATTAACATATTGACTGTTTATTAGTACTTATAAAGCACATATTCCGCATGACCATATTCTACATCCCTAATCCTACCCAATACCTAAATGTAATAACTACCCCATTAACTATTAAAAAGCAGCAAATTAGGAGTTTATTAAGGCAAAAGTCATAGTTAATGGTTTGTTAATAGCGAGATTTGGACCTAAAAATAAAGTTTGACCAAAGTTTTTTTTTTTTCAGAGACACCATAAACTAAATATTAGGGATAAATTCAGCATCATTAAAATTATTGAGTTAAATTACAAAGTCTTGCAAAATTATTTTATATTATTTAATGAAATTTATAAAAAAATTATTTAAAAAAACGTTTCGGTTTTCGGCCCAGAATTTTAATTTCAGTGCATCCCTACTAAATATGGCAAATATAAAATTTTAATACACTATGTCGACAGTAAAATGTGAAGCAGGGATTTTTTTTGAGGAACAAACAAATCTTTGATTCATGGAAAAGGACACTGTGATTTGATTTATTAAAATGATTCGGGCTTATCATACATTCACACATGTTAGATAAGTTAAAACACTATTACAGTACAGCCTTTAGAAAAAAGTAATGACCAAAAAAAATTTGTACGTACACAATACAGTACAATACAAATACAAGTCTCTTATGCTCGTTATTTGATGAAAAACATTAAAAATAAATATTGTGAAATATTATTATTATCATTTAAATAACTGTTTTCTGTTTGAATGTATTTTAAAATGTAATTTATTCCTGTGATGCAAAACTACATTTTCAGCATCATTACTTAAATCTTCAGTGTCACATGATCCTTCAGAAATCATTCTAATGTGCTGATTTGCAGCTCAAGAAACATTTCTTATTGTTAGCATTATTGAAAACAGTTGTGCTGCTTTATATTTTTGTGGAAATCGTGCAACAGTGTACCTCCAAAAGAGAAACTTTAATGTATCCAAGAAGCATCAAAGCAGGCGCTTAAAAAGTCATCAATCGCTCAGGGATGTCAACTTATCCGCAAGCAATAGAGGCATGACCAAACACATACTTTAGACACATTCATTCTCAGAACACAGCCATGTATTGGTTGTACAGTTTGTGTTGACACTTTGCTCTGTCAGTGGACTGATCTTCTTCTTCAAGTCACAACACAACCGCTTCTGGCACAACAAAAGAAACCTGATGAGAAATTAAATTGAAAGAATTAATTAATTACTCGCCAGACTGAAATACTATAATATATATATATATATTAGGGGTCGACTGATATGTGTTTTTCAGGGCCGATGCCGATACCGATTATTACAGATCAAGTAGACCGATAACCGATATTTTGAACCGATATATATGTCTGGTGTAAAAATGAAAATTAATGTCAAAATTAAGAATAACAAGGGCTCTGACAAAAACTGCCTTCCCTGGTGTTGGTTGAGTGTAGTACTCCCACAGTAAACTCTTTATTTTAAAGAATTAAACTCTTTATTTTTCGGCAAACTCTTTATTTAATGGGTTTACCATTAAAATTAAAACATGGAAGAAATAGCGTATTGTGTGATTATTCTTTTAAACAAAAGTTGTAATAATTGTTGTAGTAGTCAGGGGTTAAAGCAAAAAAAAAAAATTTTCTCTGCCAAACCCCATTCCTCAGCCATACCTGTCACACACCCAGTTTAAGAGCAGTGCTTTTCTTCTTGTAATCAAGAGCGCTTGGCGTTATGTTGTCAGTGAGAAGCTGCAGCCGTGGCGGGGAGGATTGTTGGTGTGCTGGTGTTCTGACAAATAATGCTACCTATCAGATTATGCTACCAACAAATCGTCAGAACACCGGCAGAACAACAACAATGTGCTACATGTTTCTTTTCCCCTAATTTTTTCCAATTGACGGAAATCCGCCATAGCGACGGAAAACTTTCATCCCTGAGTACTGAGTAGTATTATGTACATCATACTGCACCACAGTAATATATTTCTGATAATTTCATTAAGCTAACCCGAATTTATATTTTGACGGGTTGCCATGAGGAACTACTGTAGGTCTATGTAAATGATATGAAGATAGTTTTACTCCAATGAAACTGTCAAATGATCATGAAGTGACTCTTAGAGGGAGTCAGAGCAGTTCTGGGGATGTTGTTCATGTATTTATGTCCTCATGTAGTGAGACGACAGAAGCTGAAATCACCACGAGCGTCACACACTTTCACAACACCGCGCGTCTGTGCCATTTACATACACAGAGACACGCAGAACATGCTGGATTCATATTTAAACAGGATTTTTGCGGCTGAATATTTACAGATACTAGTCCATATTGCGACTCTATTTAAGTGTACTGACCTACTTTTGATTAATTCATCCAAACTTTGACAAATTCCGTGACATTCCGCGTCATACAGTAAATTCCATTTATATGATTGGATTCCACGATTCCGTCCCCATTCTCCGCATCGCGGAAATCATAGATAATATTGAGGTGTTTTGCAACTTCAGTGCAATGTTAGTGGATTGGGATTTATTGCAACTTAAGCAACGTCTGCTGCTGCCTTGAGAGACAGCTGATGCGTGATCACCGAAGCTGCTCCAGTTAGCAAGCGCTTTCGGAGTGCATTGATTGGTCGGACTCATGACTCCCAACAAATCAGATGAGCGGTGGGCGGAGACTGCTTTAGGCCACAGAGTGGTGAGTTCTGACAGGCTGCATCAGAGCCAAATAGCGTGTTTCAAAATTAAGTTATTTTATCGGCGAATCGTTTTTGAAAATGACCGATACCGATAATCATAAAAACGCTTAATATCGGCGGCGATAATCGGCCAGGCTGATAATCGGTCGACCCCTAATATATATATGTAATATATGTAATATATATATACAGCTTTTTAATATCAGTTTGTCAAGTATTATAATATGATAATCAAGTATTATTTAATAATATAAGTTTAGTAATTAGAATTAAAACTTGGTAACCATGAACTTAGGGCTGGTGCTTTTTTTGGTCATTCAGTGTTCCTGTAAAAATAAAACGAACAATAATACTGATAAGATATTATTATTACTATACGAATTCTACTAATAAGAACAATATAAAAATGCACTAAGGATTAATGAGCTACAGGATTCATGAATATTAATCAGGTTGTGTGCGTTTGCTCGAACTGATTCGCTGAAATCAAAACAGGGACGATAATAGGTGAGGACCAGCCAATGAGATTGTCGTTTGCGCATTAGTTCTGCCTACTACAGGAAAACCCGGCAGTTCTTAAAAGCTGAAGAATTCCAAAGGAACTCTGTTATTTTTACAGGAAAATACAACAAAGTATATCGTTTACATGTAGCGCATCAATTCTGCATGTTATGTAAGACTCTCGCTCGCTCCTTCTCTTTGCGCATGT
Organism: Sinocyclocheilus grahami; assembly: GCF_001515645.1. NCBI lineage: Eukaryota > Metazoa > Chordata > Actinopteri > Cypriniformes > Cyprinidae > Sinocyclocheilus > Sinocyclocheilus grahami. The sequence continues at coordinate 456,541 of NW_015505520.1, read as the reverse complement.
GAGAGAAAGCGTCAGCGAGTCGTGCGCCTTCACACTAGAGATTACGTTACGCCAAATACACAAACACAGGTGCGCTGCGCATCCATTCAAATGAACTGGAAAATAGCACAGATCGCTTGACGGAGAGTGAAACTCTGAAGTTCTCAGTCAGAGTGTTCTGTGACTGTGAGTGAAAATATATCTGTGCTAATCATATACTCAGCCTCCAACTCACACACTGGCGATTAAAATCTGAGAATTTATTAGCCATCGGCTAATATTAGACATAATTTAGTCGCCCAGAGTGAAGATTTAGTCGCATATGCGAGTGATTTACTCACAATATAGAGGGTTGCAAGACCGGCAGGGTTTTTGTATTCTGTATATCATCGAAGCAAATCAGAGAAAGGAACATTCTGTTATTTTATTTTGTTGTGTACGTAATAGATTGCCAGAACAGGTGATAGATTTGACGTCTAGTAGCCCAGGGGTTTTCAACCTTGTGCCCCCAAGTTTAATTTCACTGGTTTAACACATTTACCAAATTTGATTTAATCAATGTAAATCATGAGATTATACTGTATATCTGTACATATGTATGCATATATGTTCATCTTTCTCTTTTGAGGCATTTCAAGAAAAGAAGTGAGATGGAGTTTTTCCTTGCTATTGAGAAATTTATCTTTTTCACTAGGTGTTTTAAGACTGTACTTGATGGAATTAAACGTGTTTCTCTTCAGGTGTATATGTCTAGTTTTCCTCTAAGAGGTAAAAATATTTTCTGTCAAAATAGTGCAAAAGAAAGGGTCAAGTGGTGGAGTTTTGGCTGGTTAGCATGACCCAGACTCTGGTGCTAAATGTCACCATTCATTGATAACCATAATGGGCACTATGTTAGAGTGACAGTGATGTTGTAGAGATGTTTGGGCCTGCCCACCATTAGTATCTTTTTTATGAATGGAAATACCGAACACCTGTACCATCACACACCCATTTATTTGTGCCAGGTGACTTGGGATGGAGTTCTGTTGTTGTTTTGCTTGTCTATATTGAAGATTGTGAGTTGTCCAGATGTTCTAAACAGAATGTCTCTTTTTTTCAGGCTGCTGTGAATGGTGACATGTCAGTAGGAGAGGGATTGTCAGAAAACGACAGCGGTCTGGAGATGACCAATGAGAACAGCCCGCTGACTGCGGCAGAGCCACCTTCACCTTTCTGCCCCAAACAGAACGGAGGCGCAGCCTCACCTGCAGGTATACAGACCCGATTTAATATATACATTTTCATTTTATCACTAGTACTAGATGTAATTCCTGTAAAATTTAAACCTGTTTTTACATGTGAATGCTAGGTATCCTGATAATTATTATTAAATATTAAATACTGGATATAACTTTAGCAATTCTGTCACACTAGTCTTATTTTAACAAGAATGTGACCTACCTTGGAGTAGGGATGCACCGATCCGATACTCAGTATCGGTATTGGCTCCGATATTGCCATTTTCTACCGGATCGGGTATCGGTCAGACGAGACCGATCCAAATCCTATATTCTGCATATACTATTCTGTGTTATTGTTAAGCCCCATGAAAGCACCATAAAGTTCTTGTGCACTATATTTCAAGTGTTCTGAAGCTGTTCCATAGCTCAGTGTGAGGTACAGATGAGTATTTAAGTCCTTAAATTCAAGTTCATGTAAACTCTTCTCTCCGCTGCGGCTGTCTGACATCTCCATTCAGCATTCAAAATGCGTGTCGCGTTCGGTTACTACAGTTAAGACGATGAAACTCTCTCTAAGAGCGCACAGTAAGTGAAGTTTAAAACTGTTCAAAGAAAAGGCTCAATAAACTATCGCACACATATAATACACTACGCATCAATATCTCTTCACGTTGTGCTTTGAACTTCTCTATGTGGAGCACTGCACACTGTGACTCTGTGTTGCTTCAAGTGTATCATTCTGTGCACTGGATGCACATAAGCGCTTTGTGCCACTCTGGATTGAGCCTTCATATTATAATACTTTTGCACAATGAAAGATTATTAATAGCCTTTCTTGTTCTGTCCTCTCTATCATATGTTGCTGCCTCCATTATTGTGTTATACATTTAAAAGTAATGTATTTTGATTTATAGTATATATATATATTCTTGTTTTTTTTATGAATGTATTTTACAACAGTACAAACAGCAATGTAGTATTTTACCAGATTTAGTCCGACACTTATTCACTTATATTTGATCTAGGGATATTCATTTGAACTGGTTAACCGACGGTAAGAATTTTTACCGATTAATACAACCAGTTAAACGGTTTAAAAAGTCATTTAATTATTTATTTTTTCAGTAATTTATCAAAATATTTAAAACAGTTTGCTGCATGGTTAAAATACGCTACGCATATTAAAAAAATGGTTTTTAGGGGGGGGGGGGAAACAAGTAGCATTTTATTATTTCATTCAGAAATAAACCTAATGCTGACTTGAAATGTTTACAAACATTATAATAAACACTGTAAACATAGCTAGTGTTAGTTCCCCTCACTCCACAACAAATCCTATCAATTAACAGTATTTAGAAAATAATTAAAGAATTTAAAATATAAGAAGTTTTGCTTGTCTATATTGAAGATTGTGAGTTGTCCAGATGTTCTAAACAGAATGTCTCTTTTTTTCAGGCTGCTGTGAATGGTGACATGTCAGTAGGAGAGGGATTGTCAGAAAACGACAGCGGTCTGGAGATGACCAATGAGAACAGCCCGCTGACTGCGGCAGAGCCACCTTCACCTTTCTGCCCCAAACAGAACGGAGGCGCAGCCTCACCTGCAGGTATACAGACCCGATTTAATATATACATTTTCATTTTATCACTAGTACTAGATGTAATTCCTGTAAAATTTAAACCTGTTTTTACATGTGAATGCTAGGTATCCTGATAATTATTATTAAATATTAAATACTGGATATAACTTTAGCAATTCTGTCACACTAGTCTTATTTTAACAAGAATGTGACCTACCTTGGAGTAGGGATGCACCGATCCGATACTCAGTATCGGTATTGGCTCCGATATTGCCATTTTCTACCGGATCGGGTATCGGTCAGACGAGACCGATCCAAATCCTATATTCTGCATATACTATTCTGTGTTATTGTTAAGCCCCATGAAAGCACCATAAAGTTCTTGTGCACTATATTTCAAGTGTTCTGAAGCTGTTCCATAGCTCAGTGTGAGGTACAGATGAGTATTTAAGTCCTTAAATTCAAGTTCATGTAAACTCTTCTCTCCGCTGCGGCTGTCTGACATCTCCATTCAGCATTCAAAATGCGTGTCGCGTTCGGTTACTACAGTTAAGACGATGAAACTCTCTCTAAGAGCGCACAGTAAGTGAAGTTTAAAACTGTTCAAAGAAAAGGCTCAATAAACTATCGCACACATATAATACACTACGCATCAATATCTCTTCACGTTGTGCTTTGAACTTCTCTATGTGGAGCACTGCACACTGTGACTCTGTGTTGCTTCAAGTGTATCATTCTGTGCACTGGATGCACATAAGCGCTTTGTGCCACTCTGGATTGAGCCTTCATATTATAATACTTTTGCACAATGAAAGATTATTAATAGCCTTTCTTGTTCTGTCCTCTCTATCATATGTTGCTGCCTCCATTATTGTGCTATACATTTAAAAGAAATGTATTTAGTATATATGTATATATATATATTCTTGTTTTTTTTATGAATGTATTTTACAACAGTACAAACAGCAATGTAGTATTTTTAGTCCGACAACCATAATACAATCAGTTAAACGGTTTAAAAAGTAATTTAATTATTTATCTTTTCAGTAATTTATCAAAATATTTAAAACAGTTTGCTGCATGGTTAAAATACGCTACGCATATTAAAAAAATGGTTTTTAGGGGGGGGGGGAAACAAGTAGCATTTTATTATTTCATTCAGAAATAAACCTAATGCTGACTTGAAATGTTTACAAACATTATAATAAACACTGTAAACATAGCTAGTGTTAGTTCCCCTCACTCCACAACAAATCCTATCAATTAACAGTATTTAGAAAATAATTAAAGAATTTAAAATATAAGAAGCTATAACAATATAAATGACAAGCCAAAACGAATTCATTTAGGTTAAAATGAAACTGAAACCAACGTTGGGTCTCTCATTCCACACAAAATCAAATGTTTCCGTATTCGCGATGTATTTGAATGGCAAATTATTATTTATTATGTACTTCACTCACGTTCCCATATCCACGCAAAACAAAATGTTTTAGGCTACATCATGCATGGCGGTACAGTGCTAACACTTAACCTTAACAGATTTTACTACATATATTTTTTTTTACTGCATAGTTTTTTTCCATATGTTTGACTGACTGCATTTTATTATGATAATGAACAGGCTGCATTGTCAAGGTAGCAATGCTTAACTGTGTGCGTTCATGCGGCGCCAGCGTAATTACTTGAATTTTTTCCTTCCAACAGTGGAAGAAACTACTCCTTTTAGTCATAAAGATAATCGGAATTGTAAAAAGTAAGTGTTTGAAATTTCTTATAACCTCTTATTCTTCCAGATGAGAGCGAGAACAGCATCAGAAGAAAGAGATCTCGTAAGCGCTCCGACACAGAGGAAGACAGCGCCTGGGATTCCTCCTACAGTGAGGTGAGAATTTATGTACTACACATCTGATCTCATCACACATTGACAGAACTATTCACATTCCAAAGTTAATTTTGCTGCTGTTTCCAGACACATGGAAATATTAATATTTTTTAAACCAATGGCAGTATTGTTAAATAATTGAGGTGAAAGCACAACACAATTAGTGGTGTAATCATATATGAATCCATTCATTCACCACAATTCACGTTCATAAACAAACATCATGAAACATGCAGGAAAACACATAGAAACCTGAGTTTGGTATCACTTTTGTGGTCCTCTGTGCATGATCAGCATAATGAAATAAGACATGCAGAAGATCACATTGTGCGGCATTGCTGCCCCCCCTTTAAACAAACACTCTACCATTCACATGCGCGTTAACTGCAAACTGAGTGCATGTGTATGCTAGTGCTGTGTTCGATACGACGATGTATCGTCACAGAGATCTGATGATACGAGTATCGATACAGCTGGCCCTGTATCGATATTGTGGCACGTGCGGTGCAGTGGACCGCACTTAATTTGAATACAAGAACACCGTTTAAAACGGAGTCGAAAAGTGCAAGGTTTCTAAGAAATAATGAATAGAGCATAATATACTGTATAGGCTACAACGAGGTTTAATCTGGCCGCAGAGGAAAACAACCGAGGTTGCCTGATATATAGAGACGTAATCCCCGAAACAGAGCTTCATACTTGCGCAATACGGAAATATCTTTTTTTTTTTTTTTAATTGTTTTTGTCAACCTGGCAACGATTTGCGTGCGCTCTCTCTCCACTGTGGATAAAAGCGCTTGCTTTCTGAAAACACCAGTTAGCTTGCAGTTTAGCGATCTCCTCTTCAATATTCTATTCTCAGACAAGTGTAATTCATCAAGTGTTAATTTATGAGAGAGAGAGAGAGGCTTTGTATGTATGAATTACCACCGTTTTGCTGCGTTTCTCTATTAACAGTGAAGCTGTGAATTTAATTGCTTTAGAAACGATGATGTTACCAGCTCCTTGTTGAGAAAGATAATGTAGCTCTTCAGCGATTAAGCTATTTTATTTATAAAATTGCGGGGCAGCACTAAAAAGTTTGTCTAAATGCGAAAAAGAATGTCTGTGCGTGCGCGCAGAGTGATCTGACTAAACGTGTGTGCGTGAGGTACAGTGAAGACAGCGCATTAGTTTTGAACGCTTCTAATTTTTATTTTTTAAACATAGAGAGTGTGTTGATTTGTGCAATGAGAACCTACCAGCAATGTTAATATGATTTTAATATATTAGATTGAGTGCATTACTATATATATTTATTAGAACGAGTACATTATTATTTATGGGCTTTAAAACAAGATGCAAACAATCAGAATATAATTGTACCTGGTGGGGAGTGCCCAATGTAAACATGAAACAAATGCCATTACCTATATTGTACTGTGGTACAGTTATAGAGGCCATAATGCAGATGTCAACTGCCTGTTCTGCCAATAGTTAGCAATGGCCCTATGGTATGCATTGTTTAATAAACTGCTGTTTTACTAAATTCTTCTGAGGTGAAATTCAGTGCAGTCCTGTATCGTGATATGTATCATATCGTGGCCTCTGTATCGTGATATGTATCGTATCGTGACTTTGCTGGTGATACACAGCCCTAGTGTATGCATGTCTATGTGTGTGTTGTTGTGATACATATCTGTTCCATCAACACATTTCACCCTTCAAGGTGTTAAGGGCTATTCATTCTCTACTGTAACGACTCCTTACTAGGGATGTCAATTTTCGATAATTTCCATGATCGATCGTCGTTTAAATTAACGATCAATTAATCGATTAATCGTTAACCTTAATGCTGCAAAATGCGTCTATGCAGCCCGGAATGACAGGATGTGCAAAAGTTACTCAAAAAAAACCCCGCTTTCTCACCCGATTTAAAGTGGATTTAGTCTGAATAAAATGCTAGTAGCAGGATTGTAAAATGAATAGATGTGATTATGATCATTTGATAAAATGAAGAGAACTCGTTTGAGATCATTTTACTTTGTTGACTGTTTCCTATCCCGTCACGGAGACCGCTGAACGCGCCTCTTTAAATGGTTTCGTGGTGCTCGTTGTTGTATTTTAAAACACAATTGCAATGTTTTCAACTGACATTATGGCATTTACAATAAAATGATCCCAAACGTACCTGTGGCGCGTGTGGCTGTGCTGCCCAGTCAGTGAACCGCTTCCATCGGCGCTGCTGCAGCAAAACACACTGTTGCTCACATTAAACATTTTTATGTGAGTATTATGACCAGTACTTAATTTGATCCTGCTGGATCCTGTTCTGGAAAATGTCAGATTTTGAATTTTTGCGTTGCGGTAGGCCTATTTGTTTTTAAAAATATGGCATTTACAGTGCATTAAATCGTGACAGTGCATGCAGGTACGAGAACGGAGCGAGCGCGGGTTTGGCTGGATGTATTTGGAGCTTATTGCTCACGTCTCATTCGGCACAAATCCAAATGTTTCCATATTCGTAATGTATTTGAATGTTAAACTATTATTTATAATGTAAACTAGGCTTGTACTTTACACGCATTCGCATATCGACGGAAAAGATCATCCTCTTCACATGAGCAAAAAAGTCCTTGGCATAACAGCATACAACGGTCTATTTAAACTGACCAGTGTAACCTTTTATATGTTTGGTTGACTGTATTTTATTTTGATAATGAACAGACTGCGATGAAAGTTTGAATTGCTAGAATATGTGGGGTGTGTGCGTGTGAGGTGCCGGCGCGATCGAACAGCTGAAACATAAAAAATTTTTTTATGAAAACAAATTGTTATTTTTATTTAGGCCTAATGCTTACATAGGCTATACATTTTCCTTAAAGCATCCCATTTTGT